>NC_051161.1:160557578-160708508 GCF_013339745.2 Dermacentor silvarum
CCCGTGTGAGAAACGTAATATGCCAGTAAGTGGCGTTACTTCCTTTTGTAACGAGCGATACTGACTCTCAAGTGCCGACGTTCCGGAGTTGAAGTCCTCTCTTTGGAGGTTAGCTATACAGCGCTGGCGGATGAATTATCCTTTTGTTATCCTCAAGGAAAGCCGTGCATCGCGAAGGGCCGACAACACAGGCAGTCGTAATGTAGCAGCGGCGACACAGGTTGATTCCGTTTCGTAATATGCGAATCACTATTTTTGCTGCGAACTACCGCACACGTCTTCCCTTTATTGTTACACATTTTACAGCATGAATTGGGCACAGTGCATGAGCGAACACACAGTTGCTTTTCACACAGCTGATCGCACAGTAGCAGGGCAGAAGCAGTAATGGTTTCGTATTCATGCGCATTCGCTGAGGCAACGAAAGCGCCACCTCGTTCCTCTAGAGCAAACTGCTCCGCGAAAAGGGTCAATAGCTTTAACTTTGCTTTCCTTTGCTTAACTTGATTTGGCTTGGCTGGTTCTTAGCTTTGCTTAACTTGGTTTGGCTTGGCTGGTTCTTAGCCGAACTTAGCCGACCCCGAGTATCGGGACGATACTGGAGGTCGGTGCGCAGTCTTCTAATTAAGGCCACTTTATATAGACCGACGTCGCGTTGACGCGAGTGCGCTCGGCACGGCGACGCCTCGTCAGCGAAAGCGCAGCACTCTACAGTCCGGCGCGAGGCGTGGTCGACGTATCCGGCGTTCGTCGGCGTGACCCGACTGCAGCCGGCGTCGAGATGCGACATGCTGCATTTCGCGCCGGCTTCGTCACCCAGAGTGGACCGCATTCGCGTCTCGTCGAGCAAGATGGGCTGGTGGATACAGATGGCGGCACGTGCAACGAGTTCGCAGTTTCCTATCATCCTGAAACTCCTAGTTGCGTGTAAAATGCGCATGTGTTTAGGCGGCGCGCGCCGCACACGTTGGAACCATCTCTGGAGTAGCGGCACGGCGCCTGACGATCTTCGGCCGTACCATAATCACGGCGATGTTTTCGAAGCGGATGTGCGAGGCGTACCAACGCCTCCTAAATCTTTTAGGAGGCGTTGGCACTACCCGCTCTACTTCCACGGCGGCGCGGGGACGCGGCGGCGATTGCCGGCAGTAAGCGACGTCAAATTTTTGGACGCAGGCCTTGAAGTTTTAGGAGGCGTTGGGGGTACTGCCGCCTCGCCACGGCGACACGGAGCTTTTATACTGTGCAGTGACGTCATACCCGCAGCTGTGGCACGGCTGTTGCGGCGCGTGCATGTGGCGAGGGTGGTGCGGCCGCTGGGAGAACCTAAAGTGACTAGATTTTTTTTTTTTTTTTTGCTTTCAGAGCAGAAAATCTAGGGACTTTAGGAGCACCGTTACTACGTTGGCTTAGAGGCTCCGCAATGCTTGGCTGTGGCGAGGGTAACATGGGAGAGGGTGGTAACCTCGCCGAGCAATAACGTCACGTGCGTCGCCTAGCAACGCCTCGCACCCGTTGTGCGAGGCGTGGTTAGGCGACGCACGTGACGACATCGCTCGGCGAGGTTTTCCAGCGTACAACTGACGGCAAACGCCCAGGTTAAACAACTAAGCTGTTAAAATTCGTCAGGCAGGACATTGCCAGGCAAGATTTTTGCCACATAGACACATCTTCGTGACTCACGTAGTTCATGAATACCTAGTTAATGAAGGAGGAACTTTTAAACGCTTGTTGACCCTCAGAAGTCGCGGGACTACTTATTTCTCTCTGAATTGGTCATTCCAGAAATGTCGCAGTTTCACCCGAAAGGCGAAGCATCAATTGCGTTAGCAAATTAGTGAAGAGCTATACGGAGTAAGGATAGTAGTTTTATCGGCTGTATAAACTTAGAGAAGCAGCAGCACCAGTAACGCGCAGAACTGTTGTCGACGGCGTCGGTGTTTTGCCCGCGTTCGCAACGCGCGCGGCGTGGTGACAGTTGACTGTTGCCGGTGCCTCTGGGGGCGGCTCGGAGGTTTTCGACGAGATCAGAGCGGGACGCTCGTCGAGCAGCGTCGGAAATCTTACCCACCTTCTCGCCTCGCAACGTTTTATATAATTACGCATTTGGTGCCGCAACTAAACGTCGCCTCCCCTGCCTCCCTCCCGCCCCCACGGCCTTTCGCGCGATGGAAGAAGTCGCGTTTGCTCTCCACCGTGCGTTCGCTCCCCGTGAAAGCGCGTGTCGCTCGCGCGCTTTCACTCGCACATACAGCATACGGCGCGGGGCGACGATTTCATCGCCATTGGACTCTATACGGAACCTCACGGCGACGGCGACAACGACGCTGACGGCAGAAATCTGCTTGGAGTGTCCATATAATTGATATCGCAATAAAACTACGAGGAACCACAGTTTGATTGAATAGCGATTGAAATGAAGGAAAACATAATGCTTAAAGAAACTGCCATCTGACACCTGGCGACAGCCATACGCTACACTTTTCAATATATATATATATATATATATATATATTATATATATATATATATATATATATATATATATATATATATATATATATATATTATAAACTGTCAATCCGCGTTTGCCATCGCAATGCGCAGAAAGCGAATATTGTGATTCCGTAACGCAATCTGCCGTGCGCGAGAACATGTACTACGGTTTTCTTTACAGATAATGGCGTGAGACCTTTTATATTAAAAAGCAACCAAGCGACACTCCTAAGTTTACACACAGACAGGCCAGATGATGCTGCCACGACATGCTGCTATCAATAAATAAACCGAGATATCGCACACAGTCTACATACTGAACAGGGGTACATGTACACCTGTGGGCAACAATAGACGGACCACAGGGTCGCCGGAAAAACTGATTTTTTTCGTCATTAAGATGCATAAACTGAAATTGACGAGCGTACTGGAAATTTCGCAATGCCAAGTATGAACTGCAGTTTTTAATTTCATGTTATGTTCACAGGTAGAGGAGAAAATCAGCTTTATCGCGCAATCACTGGTCCGTATACTTTTGCTCACGGGTGTACATGGAACGTAGTGCTGGTCATGCAAGAATAATGGGATGTTTTTTGCTGTGGTATTTAAGGGATTCCTAAAACATATTGTTACGAGACTGTGCGCAATGGGACAAAGATGACGTTGACCATTTGGGTGAAGACGACGACGATTGAAGAGATTGTCTTTGGGCCATCTTGGCAGTGCTACAGCCCGCTGTAGATATTTTGTAAATATATTTTCAGTTATACCGTTTCCCGTGACATTTTGGTGGAAGTGCTGGGGTACTACTCAAGACGGAACTCCGTAGCGGACGTGTCCTGGCAAGTTCCACCATGCAACAGGCGGGGATATTGCGTCAAGCGCACCACCGGCACCACAGCTAGTGATCTTGATCCAACCCCGCGACCCAGGATCTTTTTGCGGCACCGACAACGTCGAAGTTGATGACTGGATAAGGAATTATGAGCACGTCGCAACCAACAATCGGTGGGACCCGACAGTGACACTCGCTAATGTGGGTTTCTACCTGAGTGGGACAGCACGCGTCTGGTTTGACACTCATGAAACGGAGCTGACCAGCTGGGATCTATGTAAGCAGAAGCTTCGTGACCTATTTGGCAAACCAATTGGCCGCCAGAGCGCCGCTTCGAAAGATCTCTCGTGTCGCGCCCAATCTCACACGGAGTCGTACGTGTCGTACATCCTGGACGTTATCGCCCTTTGCCGCCGAGTTGATGCCACCATGACCGAGGCGGACAAAGTAAGTCACGTCCTAAAAGGCATTGATGATGATGCTTTCAACTTGCTGGTCTTTAAGGACTGCTCGACCATTGAAGACATTATCAAGGAATGCCGGCGTTTTGAAACACTCAAGAGTCGCCGCATCGCCCAACAATTCACGCGGCATCCAAACACGGCCGCTACATCGTCCTGCGCAGACGTTCAGCCGCCCAATCAGCAACCGACCACCGATAGCCTTGTCCGCATCGTTCGTCGTGAAATTGAGGCGGCATCGCCACCTTCCTATTTCGCACGCCCTTCCGAAGATTCCCGACCGACAGTCTCTTAAATCCAAGCCGTCGTGAGGGAAGAGCTGGCTAACGCAGGACTCCAGCCTGTTGCCTCCCTGCCTCACCCTCGGGTCAATGTTGTTCTTCCGTCTTACAGAAATACAGCGACGTTGCGCCGCTATCGTGATCCGGCCCAGTGGAGAACGCAGGACGATAAGCCCATATGTTTTCATTGCCACGGCGTTGGACATATTTCCCGTCACTTCCGGTATCGCCAACCTTCCTCCCCTCGCTCATTTTTTGACATTCGCCGCGACGACAATCGACTCCTGCAGTTTCCCGCTCGTAACAACTCACCGCTCCGAGACGCTGCTGTACCAACCCGCAGCTCCAGCCGTTCACCTTCTCCGCACGATCGTCGTTCCCGGTCCCCTCTGCCCCGCCGCTATTCATCGCCGCACCCCTCTGGCCGCTCTTCCCAGAAAAACTGAGCAATGTAGCTCCCGGAGGTGACGCTGTATTAGACCCACGACCTGAAAAGCCTCTTTTGACCTTGCCCACGCACGAGAACCAACTTGCCGTATATAAGTGGATGGCCTACCCGTTACTGCCCTTATCGACACCGGTGCACATATTTGTGTCATGAGCTCTGATCTTCGTGAACGCTTACATAAAGTGCTCACACCTGCAGAGTCCCGCGTTGTGAGTGTCGCTGACGGTGGAACTCCAGCCGTGCTTGGAATGTGCACCGCACGCGTGAGCGTCGCTGGCCGCCACACGTCCGTGTTGTTTCATGTTCTTCGCCACTGCCCTCATGACGTAATCCTTGGACTTGATTTCTTGACTGACCACTCCGCTGTATTTGACTGCTCGGCCGGTGTCGTTGAACTTGACTTTCCCGCTTCACTAGACGCTCCTGACGTAGTCCAGAGCCAGCTCTCTTGTGCCGAGTTTGTTCGTTTGCCACCCCAAGCACTCACCTGTATTGTCGCTGTACCTTTCCCAGTGTACCGGATGGTGACTATGTGGTTACCCCGTATACCAGTGTCCTTTTGTCGCACAACATTTCCTTTCCCCACACTGTTGTGGCTGTTGCGACAAACCAGACTTGCCTGCCCCTCTTGAACTTCGGACTCTGTCCTCAAGTTCTTCCCCAAGGCATAGTTTTGGCCACCATGTCACCATCAGGTGAGTGCCAGATTTCATCGCTGTCACCTGACCCTACGTCAGCAATTTTGTCCGCCGACGCGCCCACTTCTCCGTCGGTACAGAGCGCTATCACAAAGATGATTGCCCCGGACCTTCTGCCCTCCCAAGTCGACGACCTCCGTCATTTGCTCGTCACATACTCCAACATCTACTTTCACGGCCGTTCCTTAGGTCAAACCTCTCTCGTCAAACATCGCATACATACTGGCGATGCGCCTCCGATTCACCGGCGACCTTATCGCGTGTCACCATCCGAGCGCCAAGTTATTCAACAAGAGGTTGACAAGATGCTGTCAAAAGGCATTATTGAGCCGTCTGCGAGTCCATGGGCTTCCCCTGTTGTCTTAGTTAAAAAGAAAGACAACAGTTGGTGATATTGCGTTGATTATCGGCATCTCAATAAGATCACCAAGAAGGATGTATATCCTCTTCCACGATTGATGACGCTATGGATTGCCTTCACGGCGCGACTTATTTTTCATCCATCCAGCGCTCCGGTTACTGGGAGATCGCCGTGGACGACAGGGACCGTGAAAAGACAGCATTTGTTACAGCTGACGGCCTCTATCAGTTCAAAGTTATGCCATTTGGCTTGTGCAATGCCCCGGCCACATTCGAGCGAATGATGGACACGCTGTTGCACAGCTTTAAATGGTCTATCTGCCTGTGCTACCTGGACGACGTGATCGTGTTCTCCCCGACATTTGCCACACACCTCACACGTCTTTCATCCATCCTGTCGGTGTTTCGTGCGGCTGCGCTACAACTTAATTCTTCGAAATGCCACTTCGGTCGCCGCCAAATTACCATCTGAATAGTAAAAACCAGTCAAAAGACGAAGGACAGAGAAGAGACGTGGCACAAACGACGACTTCGTGCCACGTCTCTTCTCTGTCCTTCGTCTTTTGACTGGTTTTACTATACAGTATGTACCAACTGACCTAGACTGCTACCCTCCTGAAATTACCATCCTCGGGCATCTCGTCGATTCAACTGGCGTCCGTCCCGACCCCGCCAAAGTTCGTGCTGTCATCGAGTTCCCTGTACCAACATGTGCCAAGGATGTTCGGAGCTTTGTGGGCTTGTGCTCGTATTTCCGACGCTTTGTCAGAAATTTTGCAGACATAGCCCGTCCACTAACAGATCTCAGGAAAGACGCTCCGTTTTCGTGGGGTTTCGCTCAAGCCACAGTCCTTTTCACAACTTATCACGCTAGTCACTACCCCGCCGATTCTCGCCCACTTTGATCCCAATGCTCCAACTGAAGTACGCACAGACGCGAGTGGCTATGACATTGGTGCTGTTTTAGCCCAATGCCAACGTGGTTGTGATCGAGTTATTGCGTACGCCAGCCGGCTTCTTTCCCCTGCCGAGCGCAATTATTCCGTTACCGAGCGCGAGTGCCTCGCTCTTGTTTGGGCAGTTAGCAAATTTCGCCCCTACTGATACGGGCGTCCTTTTACTGTTACCACTGACCTCCACGCTCTGTGCTGGCTTTCGAGCCTCAAGGACCCAACTGGGCGTCTAGGTCGCTGGGCTCTACGTCTCCAGGAATTCACGTACACTGTGGTGTACAAGTCTGGCCGACTGCACCAGGATGCCGACTGCTTGCCTCGGCATCCCGTTGATGCCCCCGAAGCTACCACGGAGGATACACCACCTGGCCTTTTCTCGCTCTCCGCTTTCAGCCACATTGGTGACGAGCAACGGCGGGACACGTCTCTAAACGATCTCATCAATGGCCTGCAGTCTGGCTCGTCGGACCGGTCGCTACGTCCTGTTTGTCATTGTAAATGGCACATTATATCGCCGTAACATGCACCCCGAGGGACAGGAACTACCACTCGTCGTTCCCGCACACCTTCGGGCGACCGTACTCGAGCAACTGCATGATGTCCCAACAGCCGACCACCTTGGTGTTTCCAGGACGTATGACCGTGCACGGCGACGCTTTTTCTGGCCCGGTCTCTACCGTTCTGTTCAACGTTATGTCGCTGCCTGCGCGTCGTGCCAACGCCAGACGAGGCCATCTCTTCCTCCAGCTGGGCTCCTCCAGCCTATTGACATACCCGCCGAGCCATTTTTTCATGTTGGCCTCGACCTTCTCGGCCCCTTCCCTCTCTCCACCGCTGGAAATAAATGGATTGCCGTTGCTACGGATTATGCGACCCGTTACGCTATCACAAGACCTCTCCCGACCAGTTGCGCTACAGACGTCGCCGACTTCTTGATGCAAGACGTAATTTTACATCACGGCGCTCCTCGACAGCTTCTCACGGACCGGGGTCGCTACTTCTTATCTAAAGTCATGGAAGACTTACTTCGTTCTTGTGCCACCAAACACAAACTTACGACTGCATACCACCCCCAAACGAACAGTCTTACTGAACGTCTGAATCGCAGTATCACTGATATGCTCTCTATGTATGTTTCGTCTCATCACCATGACTGGGACACTGCGCTACCTTTTGTCACCTTTGCATATAACTCCTCACGCCATGACACCGCCGGCTACTCTCCCTTCTATCTTCTATACGGACGAGAACCAACACTCCCTTTTGACACACATATTTCGACCCCTGCCGCACTGCCTACTGAATACGCGCGCGACGCCATTGCTACAGGAGAAAAGGCATGTATCATTGCCCGTCTTCGCCTCTCGGCGTCGCAGTCACGACAGAAGTTGTTGTACGACGCCCACCATGCACCGGGACGGGACGCCCGCTTCAGTGCGGGTGATCTTGTCCTTGTCTGGTCCCCGTCTCGGCGCGTTGGCCTTTCCGAAAAACTACTTTGGAGATACTCTGGCCCCTATCGCGTCCTGCGACAATTGACAGATGTCACTTATGAAATAGCCCCGCTCGATCCTACCACGTCTTCTCCTTCCTCAGACGTCGTGCACGTGGCCCGCCTCAAACCATACATCGCGCCCACCTCCCTGTCTTAGGCGCCGGGTCGGCGCTTTTCCAGCCGGAGGTTAATGTTACGATCGAGACTGCGCGCAATGGGACAAAGATGACGTTGACCATTTGGATGAAGACGACGACGATTGAAGAGATTGTCTTTCGGCCATCTTGGCAGTGCTACAGCCAGCTGTAGATATTTTGTAAATATATTTTCAGTTATACCGTTTCCCGTGACAATATTGTGACAGAGCGATGAAGAAGACGTTTTGCGATGACTTGAAGAAGACGACGCTCTGGACTTCGCGAGCTAACTATGATCTTGTCAGCCGCTGCAATTCTTATAAATACAGTGTAAATATATTTCTTACTGCTTTTCCCCGTAACATCTTTTGTGGAGTTTGCGGGCTCAAGCGTAAGACAGCGGGCGCTCCTTGGCTGCATCTACCATGCCAGCTCAAGGCGAGGATGCTTCGGGCTCGTCGGCCCCTACGCCAACCGTCACTCTGGCACAACCGCGCGACCCCGGCACCTTTTCCGGCAGTGACACGGATGCTGAAGATTGGCTTCAACTTTATGAGCGGGTGAGCACGAGCAACCACTGGATCCAGACCCCCATGCTGGCTAATTTGATATTCTATCTCGCGGGAACGGCACGCGTCTGGTTTCAGACCCACGAGGAGGAACTTACCACCTGGGACATTTGCAAACAGAAGCTCACGGATTTGTTTGGCAAGCCTGTTGGACGTCAGCGCGCCGCTCAAAAAGACCTCACTTAGCGTGTCCAGACGTGCACCGAGTCCTACCTCACATACATGCAGGACGTGCTCGCTCTGTGCCGCAAAGTGGATCTGAGAATGTCCGAAGCTGATAAGGTCGCACATGTCATTAAGGGCATAGCAGATGATGCCTTTCACCTCCTTGTGTTTAAGAATTATTCTACTGTACAAGCCATCATTACCGAATGCCGGCGGTTTGAAGAAGCCAAGAGCCGCCGCACTGCCCACCCATTTCCCCGCCTCCCCAACACGGCTGCTACGTCCACCTGTGAAGACCTCCGCAGTCTGCCCACAACCAATCGCTCTGATGACATTGTCCGCACTATGCGGTGTGAAATCGAAGCCGCATCTCCCATCTCAACCACAACCCTTGGCTCCGACAATTGCCAGGCCAACGTTTTCCTGATCCAGACCGTCGTACGCCAGGAATTGGCCAACGATGGCTTGACCAACGTCTGCTCCATTATTCGGCCTGACTACGTTCCGTCCACCTCTGCCATGCGCCCTCGAAACGTGAATGCCCCTCCGCGGTATCGCAACCCGGCTGAATGGCGCACTCCAGACGACAGACCAATATGTTTCAATTGTGGCCGTATCGGCCACATTTCACGTCACTGCCGCTCTTCGTGGAACCCGACCCCTTGGCCTTATCTCCCATCCGACCGTCCGCCTCATGCTGCTTCTCGCTTCCCACCGCGCATGCAACCAGTAACTCATGGCGACACTTCTCGGCCCGCCCGCTCTAGCCGCTCTCCTTCGCCACATCGCCGCTTCTCCCGCTCGCCCCCATCGCGTCGGTCACCGTCCCCCAGCTCCTTCCGGCGCACGCTTTCGGAAACGGGTGCAGCACCTAGAGGTGATGCTGCTATACCGAACCGACGCCAAAATCCTCTTCTGACCCTGCCTACACATCGGAACCTCATCAAAGTCAACGTGGATGGTGTACCTGTTACGGCTATGATTGACATTGGCGCGCACGTATCTGTGATAAGTTCTCAGCTTCGCCATCGTCTCAAGAAAGTCCTCACTCCTGCCCCGTCGCCTGTGCTCCCAGTCGCCGACGAGGGAACGCCGGCCGTCATTGGCATGTATTCAGCTCGTGTGAGTGTCGCCGATCATCATACTTCTGTTTTATTCTATGTCCTCCAACACTGCCCTTATGACCTAATCCTGGGACTTGACTTTTTCTCAGCCCATTCCGCCTTGATAAACTGTTCTGCTTGTGTTGTGCAACTCGCTCTACCTGTTGCTATTGATCCCCCCGATAGTGCTCCGATCCGGCTATGTTCCACTGTCATGAGTCCGTCATGAGAGGCCGGAGGCGAAATAAAAGTAGACAAGGACGATGTGATCGAAGCGTTCCGAACGGCGCGAGCGCGCGAGGCGCGTGATCCGAGCTGTCATCGGGGGAGAAGCAAGGCTGAGCGAGCATTATCGACGTGGCTCCGGGCCAGGAAGGTCGCATCGCCAGCTCCGCTCTGGCGACGGGAGACTTGGGGGGTCTCCTCGGCAAGTTCGAGTGAGGCTCCTGGACTGGCTGCAGCCTCTCACGGCAGGACCGGGCACCCCAGAAAGGACCCCTCTTTCACGGCAGACCGGCACGTTCGATGATCCCCGGAACGCCACGTCGGCACTCGGGAAAGGAGCGAGACGGAAGCAGCGGCCGAGCACGTCGCTAGGCCTAACCCGTCGCGTTTCCCTGCCACGTCAGCAACAGCGACCGGGTTACCCAGGCTCCCGAGACGAGCGAGTTGAAGGGTAGGACCGACTTCAATGCAGCAAGGTTTATGCGACGGACGGCGAAAAGACAACCACATGGAGAAAGATCCCACGAGATTCCCGCCGGGAAGAAACGAGCAACGAGAACAACAGTGACAAACTCAGTAAGAGCGTTCCATTCCAGTAGCGCCACAACAGTAGGCCAGAGTTGCCAGACTTTCGAGTAGAAAACGTCCAGAATTAGTGTAGGCGCAGTTAAGGACATGTTTAGTGTTTATTAGTTCAGTAGGTTGTATTTTTGTCAGCATTTATTTATTCATTGTTCAGTGCGTATTTGAGTTTTAGTTTGGGGTTTTTTGGTTTCGAGTGTGATTAAATATCTGCTTGCTGTGTTGCCATGCGTCTTCCCTGTCCATCTCTCATAACACCCGCACGCCCCCGAGATCAGTGACACCGAACCACATCACATCCACAGAGCATGTTCGCCCCCCTCACCTTGCCGTTACCTACATAGGTGTTTCACCCGTTCCGCCCATTCCAGACGGTGACTACATCGTATCCCCTAATCCGAACAACACGTCCTGTCTTCCGCTAGTGAACTTTGGACTTTGTGCACAAGTTATCCCGCGCGGCATATCACTTGCGCAAATCACGCCGGCCCGAGACTACCACATTTCGGGTTTAACTGCTGACGACTCCTCGCGTGCAACTCTTGCTGTGCCTCCTGCCCCTTCAGACTTGAATGCCCTAATGAAAATGATCGCGCCCGACCTTCCGCCCCAGTGTTCCAATGAACTACGTTGCCTCCTTGCCTCGTACTGGGATTTATTCGACCTTGGAGACCGTCCACTCGGACAAACATCTGTTGTCAAACATCGCATTAACACCGGGGATGCGAGCCCAATCCATCGCCGACCCTACCGCGTCTCTCCTACCGAGCGAGACATCATCCAACACGAAGTTGATAAGATGCTTTCTCGTCACATCATTGAACCTTCTTGCAGCCCATGGGCATCCCCTGTTGTACTCGCTAAGAAAAAAGGACAACAGTTGGCGATTTTGCGTAGATTATCGGCATCTAAACAAGGTAACCAAGAAGGACGTCTATCCGCTACCACGCATTGACGATGCCTTAGATTGCCTCCATGGAGCACAATATTTTTCGTCCATAGACCTTCACTCCGGGTACTGGCAAATTGCCGTCGATGACATGGACCGTGGGAAAACGGCTTTTATTACTCCCGACGGCATTTATCTGTTCAAAGTGATGCCTTTCGGGTTATGTAATACCTCGGCCACATTTGAACGAATGATGGACGCCCTCCTAACGGTTTCAAGTGGTCCATCTGCCTCTGCTACTTGGACGATGTGATCATTTTTTCTCCGACTTTTGCGACGCACCTCCAACGCCTATCGACGGTCCTATCTATTTTTCGTCAGGCGGGGCTAGAACTGAATTCGTCCAAATGCCACTTCGGTCGTCGTGAAATTTCTGTGCTCGGACATCTCGTCGATTCTTCTGGTATACATCCTGATCAAGATAAAATTCGGGCAGTGAAAGACTTTCCCGTGCTAACGTTCGCCAAGGACGTTCGCAGCTTCTTGGGCCTCTGCTCCTACTTTCGTCGGTTTCTCCGCAATTTTGCGGACGTTGCACGCCCTCTTACTCCGCTCCTCAAGAAAGACGATGCCTTCATTTGGGGCCGTGAGCAAGCTGCTGCTTTCACTGAGCTGACCCGGCTGCTTACTTCCCCTCCCATTCTCGCTCACTTTGACGCATCAGCTCCAACAGAAGTCCGTACCGGTGCCAGCGGCCACGGTATTGGAGCTATTCTGGCCCAGAAACAACAACGGCAAGAGTGTGTTATTGCTTACGCCAGCCGCCTTCTTTCCCCTGCTGAGCGCAAATATTCTATCACTGAGCGCGAGTGTCGGGCTCTCGTTTGGGCAGTGGGAAAATTCCGCCCCTATTTGTACGGCCGGCAATTCAAGGTCATCACTGACCACCACGCTCTGTATTGGCTTTCTTCCCTGAAAGATCCTTCTGGGCCCCTTGGCCACTGGGCTCTGCTCCTTCAAGGATATAACTACTCAGTTGTATACAAGACCGGCCGTTGTATACAAGACAGACACCCAAGATGCGGACTGCTGATCGCGCCACCCTGTCGACCCACCTGACGTTTCTATGGCCGAAATTTCTGTCACCGTTCTCTCTTTGAGTGCTTTTCACGATATCGGAGCGGAACAATGCCGGGACGACTTCTTAAAAGACCTTATTCACCGGCTGCCGTCAACGACGCCCGAACCTTCCCTTCGAATGTTTGAACTCCACCATGGCATATTGTACGGCTGGCATATTGAACTCCACCATGGCATATTGTACCGCTGTAACATGTGCCCTGATGGCCCGGACCGACTCTTAGTTGTCCCTTCACATCTGCGCCGGACTGTTCTCGCCCAGCTTCACGGTGTGCCGACTGCCGGTCATCTTGGCGTGTCACGGACTTACGACCGTGTTCGTCGGAGTTTTTTTGGCCTGGTCTTTACCATGACGTCTGCCGTTATATCGCTGCGTGTGACCTTTGTCAACGACGAAAAAAGCCGACCACGCTCCTTGCTGGCCAACTTCAACCACTTGACGTGCTATCAGAACCATTCTTTCGTGTAGGCATTGATCTTTTAGGCCCATTTCCTACGTCTGTTTCGAGAAATAAGTGGATTGCCGTATCAACAGACTTCCCCACCCGATACGCAATCACACGGGCTCTTCCAACAAGCTGTGCAACCGATGTCGCCAATTTCCTACCAGAAAACGTCCTTTAGCAGGGAAGAAGTTTGGGCGTGTTGGTAGGTCATTGTGATTTTAACTGAGATTCATAGCGCTAAAACGACACAAGGACGAGGAAGAACACGGAACGAGCGCTAAAGGAACAGCATAGGAAAGGCCCAAGGTACTAGAAATGCACTTTAGCCGGGAAGAAGTTTGGGCGTGTTGGTAGGTCATTGTGATTTTAACTGAGATTCATAGCGCTGAAACGACACAAGGACGAGGAAGAACACGGAACGAGCGCTAAAGGAACAGCATAGGAAAGGCCCAAGGTACTAGAAATGCACTTTAGCAGGGAAGAAGTTTGGGCGTGTTGGTAGGTCATTGTGATTTTAACTGAGATTCATAGCGCTAAAACGACACAAGGACGAGGAAGAACACGGAACGAGCGCTAAAGGAACAGCATAGGAAAGGCCCAAGGTACTAGAAATGCACTTTAGCAGGGAAGAAGTTTGGGCGTGTTGGTAGGTCATTGTGATTTTAACTGAGATTCATAGCGCTAAAACGACACAAGGACGAGGAAGAACACGGAACGAGCGCTAAAGGAACAGCATAGGAAAGGCCCAAGGTACTAGAAATGCACTTTAGCAGGGAAGAAGTTTGGGCGTGTTGGTAGGTCATTGTGATTTTAACTGAGATTCATAGCGCTAAAACGACACAAGGACGAGGAAGAACACGGAACGAGCGCTAAAGGAACAGCATAGGAAAGGCCCAAGGTACTAGAAATGCACTTTAGCAGGGAAGAAGTTTGGGCGTGTTGGTAGGTCATTGTGATTTTAACTGAGATTCATAGCGCTAAAACGACACAAGGACGAGGAAGAACACGGAACGAGCGCTAAAGGAACAGCATAGGAAAGGCCCAAGGTACTAGAAATGCACTTTAGCAGGGAAGAAGTTTGGGCGTGTTGGTAGGTCATTGTGATTTTAACTGAGATTCATAGCGCTAAAACGACACAAGGACGAGGAAGAACACGGAACGAGCGCTAAAGGAACAGCATAGGAAAGGCCCAAGGTACTAGAAATGCACTTTAGCAGGGAAGAAGTTTGGGCGTGTTGGTAGGTCATTGTGATTTTAACTGAGATTCATAGCGCTAAAACGACACAAGGACGAGGAAGAACACGGAACGAGCGCTAAAGGAACAGCATAGGAAAGGCCCAAGGTACTAGAAATGCACTTTAGCAGGGAAGAAGTTTGGGCGTGTTGGTAGGTCATTGTGATTTTAACTGAGATTCATAGCGCTAAAACGACACAAGGACGAGGAAGAACACGGAACGAGCGCTAAAGGAACAGCATAGGAAAGGCCCAAGGTACTAGAAATGCACTTTAGCAGGGAAGAAGTTTGGGCGTGTTGGTAGGTCATTGTGATTTTAACTGAGATTCATAGCGCTAAAACGACACAAGGACGAGGAAGAACACGGAACGAGCGCTAAAGGAACAGCATAGGAAAGGCCCAAGGTACTAGAAATGCACTTTAGCAGGGAAGAAGTTTGGGCGTGTTGGTAGGTCATTGTGATTTTAACTGAGATTCATAGCGCTAAAACGACACAAGGACGAGGAAGAACACGGAACGAGCGCTAAAGGAACAGCATAGGAAAGGCCCAAGGTACTAGAAATGCACTTTAGCAGGGAAGAAGTTTGGGCGTGTTGGTAGGTCATTGTGATTTTAACTGAGATTCATAGCGCTAAAACGACACAAGGACGAGGAAGAACACGGAACGAGCGCTAAAGGAACAGCATAGGAAAGGCCCAAGGTACTAGAAATGCACTTTAGCAGGGAAGAAGTTTGGGCGTGTTGGTAGGTCATTGTGATTTTAACTGAGATTCATAGCGCTAAAACGACACAAGGACGAGGAAGAACACGGAACGAGCGCTAAAGGAACAGCATAGGAAAGGCCCAAGGTACTAGAAATGCACTTTAGCAGGGAAGAAGTTTGGGCGTGTTGGTAGGTCATTGTGATTTTAACTGAGATTCATAGCGCTAAAACGACACAAGGACGAGGAAGAACACGGAACGAGCGCTAAAGGAACAGCATAGGAAAGGCCCAAGGTACTAGAAATGCACTTTAGCAGGGAAGAAGTTTGGGCGTGTTGGTAGGTCATTGTGATTTTAACTGAGATTCATAGCGCTAAAACGACACAAGGACGAGGAAGAACACGGAACGAGCGCTAAAGGAACAGCATAGGAAAGGCCCAAGGTACTAGAAATGCACTTTAGCAGGGAAGAAGTTTGGGCGTGTTGGTAGGTCATTGTGATTTTAACTGAGATTCATAGCGCTAAAACGACACAAGGACGAGGAAGAACACGGAACGAGCGCTAAAGGAACAGCATAGGAAAGGCCCAAGGTACTAGAAATGCACTTTAGCAGGGAAGAAGTTTGGGCGTGTTGGTAGGTCATTGTGATTTTAACTGAGATTCATAGCGCTAAAACGACACAAGGACGAGGAAGAACACGGAACGAGCGCTAAAGGAACAGCATAGGAAAGGCCCAAGGTACTAGAAATGCACTTTAGCAGGGAAGAAGTTTGGGCGTGTTGGTAGGTCATTGTGATTTTAACTGAGATTCATAGCGCTAAAACGACACAAGGACGAGGAAGAACACGGAACGAGCGCTAAAGGAACAGCATAGGAAAGGCCCAAGGTACTAGAAATGCACTTTAGCAGGGAAGAAGTTTGGGCGTGTTGGTAGGTCATTGTGATTTTAACTGAGATTCATAGCGCTAAAACGACACAAGGACGAGGAAGAACACGGAACGAGCGCTAAAGGAACAGCATAGGAAAGGCCCAAGGTACTAGAAATGCACTTTAGCAGGGAAGAAGTTTGGGCGTGTTGGTAGGTCATTGTGATTTTAACTGAGATTCATAGCGCTAAAACGACACAAGGACGAGGAAGAACACGGAACGAGCGCTAAAGGAACAGCATAGGAAAGGCCCAAGGTACTAGAAATGCACTTTAGCAGGGAAGAAGTTTGGGCGTGTTGGTAGGTCATTGTGATTTTAACTGAGATTCATAGCGCTAAAACGACACAAGGACGAGGAAGAACACGGAACGAGCGCTAAAGGAACAGCATAGGAAAGGCCCAAGGTACTAGAAATGCACTTTAGCAGGGAAGAAGTTTGGGCGTGTTGGTAGGTCATTGTGATTTTAACTGAGATTCATAGCGCTAAAACGACACAAGGACGAGGAAGAACACGGAACGAGCGCTAAAGGAACAGCATAGGAAAGGCCCAAGGTACTAGAAATGCACTTTAGCAGGGAAGAAGTTTGGGCGTGTTGGTAGGTCATTGTGATTTTAACTGAGATTCATAGCGCTAAAACGACACAAGGACGAGGAAGAACACGGAACGAGCGCTAAAGGAACAGCATAGGAAAGGCCCAAGGTACTAGAAATGCACTTTAGCAGGGAAGAAGTTTGGGCGTGTTGGTAGGTCATTGTGATTTTAACTGAGATTCATAGCGCTAAAACGACACAAGGACGAGGAAGAACACGGAACGAGCGCTAAAGGAACAGCATAGGAAAGGCCCAAGGTACTAGAAATGCACTTTAGCAGGGAAGAAGTTTGGGCGTGTTGGTAGGTCATTGTGATTTTAACTGAGATTCATAGCGCTAAAACGACACAAGGACGAGGAAGAACACGGAACGAGCGCTAAAGGAACAGCATAGGAAAGGCCCAAGGTACTAGAAATGCACTTTAGCAGGGAAGAAGTTTGGGCGTGTTGGTAGGTCATTGTGATTTTAACTGAGATTCATAGCGCTAAAACGACACAAGGACGAGGAAGAACACGGAACGAGCGCTAAAGGAACAGCATAGGAAAGGCCCAAGGTACTAGAAATGCACTTTAGCAGGGAAGAAGTTTGGGCGTGTTGGTAGGTCATTGTGATTTTAACTGAGATTCATAGCGCTAAAACGACACAAGGACGAGGAAGAACACGGAACGAGCGCTAAAGGAACAGCATAGGAAAGGCCCAAGGTACTAGAAATGCACTTTAGCAGGGAAGAAGTTTGGGCGTGTTGGTAGGTCATTGTGATTTTAACTGAGATTCATAGCGCTAAAACGACACAAGGACGAGGAAGAACACGGAACGAGCGCTAAAGGAACAGCATAGGAAAGGCCCAAGGTACTAGAAATGCACTTTAGCAGGGAAGAAGTTTGGGCGTGTTGGTAGGTCATTGTGATTTTAACTGAGATTCATAGCGCTAAAACGACACAAGGACGAGGAAGAACACGGAACGAGCGCTAAAGGAACAGCATAGGAAAGGCCCAAGGTACTAGAAATGCACTTTAGCAGGGAAGAAGTTTGGGCGTGTTGGTAGGTCATTGTGATTTTAACTGAGATTCATAGCGCTAAAACGACACAAGGACGAGGAAGAACACGGAACGAGCGCTAAAGGAACAGCATAGGAAAGGCCCAAGGTACTAGAAATGCACTTTAGCAGGGAAGAAGTTTGGGCGTGTTGGTAGGTCATTGTGATTTTAACTGAGATTCATAGCGCTAAAACGACACAAGGACGAGGAAGAACACGGAACGAGCGCTAAAGGAACAGCATAGGAAAGGCCCAAGGTACTAGAAATGCACTTTAGCAGGGAAGAAGTTTGGGCGTGTTGGTAGGTCATTGTGATTTTAACTGAGATTCATAGCGCTAAAACGACACAAGGACGAGGAAGAACACGGAACGAGCGCTAAAGGAACAGCATAGGAAAGGCCCAAGGTACTAGAAATGCACTTTAGCAGGGAAGAAGTTTGGGCGTGTTGGTAGGTCATTGTGATTTTAACTGAGATTCATAGCGCTAAAACGACACAAGGACGAGGAAGAACACGGAACGAGCGCTAAAGGAACAGCATAGGAAAGGCCCAAGGTACTAGAAATGCACTTTAGCAGGGAAGAAGTTTGGGCGTGTTGGTAGGTCATTGTGATTTTAACTGAGATTCATAGCGCTAAAACGACACAAGGACGAGGAAGAACACGGAACGAGCGCTACGCTCGTTCGAAACGAGTGTAGCGCTCGTTCCGTGTTCTTCCTCGTCCTTGTGTCGTTTTAACGCTACACTCCAAGAACAGTTGCACCCTTTGGGGCGTATTTTTGCCACAGAACAATAATCGTCATCTGACTTGCGTGGGCTTTCCTTTCCTTAACGCTGTGCGCCCGGCACTTCTCGGTCACGAACGACAAGAGCGTTATCAGCGTGACACAGCGTTCTCGACAGGAAAGTAGCAAGTGCAGAGTTTTCAAGATAGGAAACGCAAGCAAGACAGATGACGATTATTGTTGTGTGGCAAAAATTCACCCCAAAGGGTGCAACTGTTTTTAGAGTGTATGAATCTCAGTTAGAAAACGTCATCCTTCACCACGGTGCCCCTCGACAGTTCCTCACCGACTGAGGTCGCTACTTTCTTTCTAAAGTTGTTAATGACATTCTACACTCGTGCGCGACTAAACACAAACTTGGTTATGCTTACCATCCACAAACGAATGGTCTAACCAAGCGTCTCAACCGAACCCTCACTGACATGCTGTCCATGTATGTCTCTGCTGACCATCGCGACTGGGACGTTGCATTACCGTTCGTTACCTTTGCCTATAATTCTCGCCACGATACCACAGGCTTCTCTCCATTCTCCCTCTTGTTTGGCCGCAACCTACGCTACCTTTCGACACCCTTCTGCCTGATAGCCTGAATTTCACATCAGAGTACGGCCGGGACGCCATACTCAAGGCACAAAGGCACGCCATATTGCCCGACGTTGATTTGTGGACTCGCAGGAAAATCAGCGGCGCTTATATGACACCCGCCATCGTGACACCCACTACACACCGAGCGCCCTGGTTCTCCTTTGGTCTCCGTCGCGACGCGTTGGCCTCTCGGAGAAGTTGCTTTCACGCTACTCTGGCCCTTACCGCATCTTACGTCAAGTAACCGACGTCACCTACGAAATCGCCCCTCTTGACCCCACCGTGGCTCAGCCTCGTTCCGGCGTATTCCACGTCGCGCGTCTTAAGCCGTATCATTCGACCGCCTCCTAACCAGCACCGGGTCGGTGCTTCAGCCGCCGGGGGTCATGTGACAGAGCGATGAAGAAGACGTTTTGCGATGACATGAAGAAGACGACGCTCTGGACTTCGCTCTGAACTATGATCTTGTCAGCCAATGCCATTCTTGTAAATACAGTGTAAATATATTTCTTACTTTTCCCCGTAACAATATTAACTGTGTCTTACTAATATTTACATTATTACAATTTTTCGCACACCAGTGGATTACACTATGTATTGTATTTTGCAAGGCACCCGCAGACTTTTCGTAATTTATATGCTGTGTTAAAATTACCGTATTGTCTGCATACTGATAGATAGCGCCATTAGAAATTACTAGAGGAAGATCGTTTACGAATATATAAAATAAAAGAGGTGATAAAATAGATCCCTGGGGAAGACCGGCTGTACGCCATTGCTTGCTACTGACGGTTTCTTTGTCGGTCATAACTATCTGCGACCTATCGCACATGTAGTTTCGCAGTTCGTTGTGAAATGGTCCGCTGAATTCCATTAAAATTAGTTTCGCCAATATAATGTTATGTTTCACTGTGTCAAAAGTTTTGGCTATGTCTAGATATAGCGCACACGCGAATAAGTCGTTTTCAAATGCGGAATATACTTCATCTGAGAATTCTTCTAATAGGGCTGTGGTACCTCGATTCGCAACGAAACCAAACTGCCTGGGCGATAAAATCGAAAACTTAATTAAAAAGACGTCATGCATTCGTACAAGAATTTTTCGACTATCTGGGAAAGTACGGGCAAAATTGAGATTGGTCTATATTTTTCAATATTATCTTTCCTGCCTTCTTTACACAGTGGCTTAACTATATGCGTTTTCAGAGTTTGCTGAGAAATAAAAATAATCCTTTTTAGGTCAGGCGTTGATAAGCTAGGCAAAAAACCGGACACCGACACAGATTCCTTCAACGTACAATGATTTTCCTTTTGGGATAGAGCGTTTTCAGAAGCACGCGAAAGGAAATGGTTGAATGCGTTAGCTACCACTGTTTTGTCATCTGGAAATGAGTCAATGGGATTAGAAACACGTCACTTCCTCTTCTAAGATTTATTATAGACCACGTTTTCGCGGTACTTTTGTGCGATTGGTTCAATCAATCAATCAATCAATCAATCAATCAATCATTTATCATGCCCAGGAACAACCATGCGGTCTGAGTGCTGGCGCACGCATACATAAACAAAAATGGCAGGGGAATATCAGTAAATCAAAACAATGAATAAAGGTAACAATCTTAAAAAGAGTACATACAACAAGGCGCAAAATGAATACATCAGAGAAATAAGGAGAAGGGCCGTTCAACAATATGTGAAACTATGAAACTACAACAGAACAACGCAAAGTTCGGAAAAGAACAAAGACAGAGAGTTGTGAAAAATATCGAGGGCATGAAAGTGGGCGATATAAAGACTCTGTATTCTGTGGACGGTTGAGTGTTGGTGATGAGAGGCAGGCACATGAAAAGTTCATGTTATCTGGTGATCTTGCGCGGAATAGGAAAAACAATACAACTTAGGAGATGGGGGCACATGAGGATACAGTGAAGAAGTTTGAAAAGAAATGGAAGGTCAGCGCGATTACGTCGGCAGCGAAGTAAGGACAATGACGATAATCCAACAGTGCTAGAGCAAGGCCCAGCATCTGTATTAGCAAAGCGGTGATGATAAATGCTTAGAAACTTTTTGTGGACCTGATCTATAGTATCACTGTTGGATCTAGAAATGCTGTTCCAGACAACCGACGCGTATTCGAGTTGAGGAAGACAGATTGTTGTGTAGAATTTGCGGAACGGCGTAGGCGAATTGAATTCTTTCGATAGTCTGCAAACAGAGCCAAGAGTGCGCATACACCGCGCATTGCAACGCGTTTATTGTGAGCTGAAAAGTGTAAGGTTGTATGAAAACGTACACCGAGATCATTGATGTCACGGACCTTACACAATGGTACAGAATCTACCGAATAAGAAAAAGAAATGCTTGCTGTTTTGCGAGTGAAAGTCATGACTTTAGTCTTAGCAGCATTCAAGGTTAGGTTATTATTTGTGCACCATTTAGAAAAAGAAAACAGGTCAGACTGCAGGATGCGACAGTCATCAATAGTATGAATTGCCTTAAAAATATTGATGTCATCGGCATATAGAAGGAATGAAGAATTCCGAATGGCGGAAAGAACGTCATTGACAAAAAATAAAAAAGTAGTGGTCCTAACACTGATCCCTGAGGGACGCTGCTAATTGCCATATAAGAAGACGTTGACGTTAACAAAACATGATCTACCAATAACTCCGATAGAGATATACAATTGACGAGTCAACACCAAATTGCGTAAGCTTGATGAGAAGCAGTGAGTGGCTGACCACATCAAAAGCTTTGCTGAGGTCGCAATAAATGGTGTCTACTTGCCCCCTTTGAAGTACCGGCGCGGAGATCTGTGTCATGAAGCTTGCGAGATGTGTGATAGCGGAGTGGCCGGTGAGGAATCCATGTTGATTCGGAATCGATGTGTTCTTCACAGTAAAAGACAGTACGTTGTGAAGTGCCAAGCTCAAAAACCTTAGACGTGGCACAGAGAAGACAAATCGGGCGATAATTCGTGGCATCGGTTTTACAGCCACACTTAAATACAGGACAAACACGAGTAGTTTTTGAGATATGAGGTAAAGTGGAAGTATTCAACGAGTTATTAAATATAGACGTCAATACGGGTGCAAATATACTGCCGTAAGCTTTTAAAATTGCTGAGGGGATCCTAATTAGGGCCGCAGGATAGGGAAGGCTGCAGGTGCGTAAGGCATTCGCTCTAATAATATGACATAAAAAAATGTCACAGTTTCGCCCTAAGGGCGAAGCAATGAATGCGATAGCAACACAGCAATGTCATACGAAGTAAGGTGAGCGGCTTTGGTAGCAATATGAATTGTAGTAAACATGAGCTGATTAAGTAAGCAGGTGTGCTGCGGCGTAAGTAGACCGACATGAAGAGAGACTCGATGACCACGAGAAGGCGCGTGTGAAACGGTGGTGTTGATGAGAAGCGCTGCCCGTGGGCAGCGCGTGCGAAGGGACACACCTGTAGCGCTGCACTGCCGATCCGGGCAGCATTGCATGTGTAGCGTGCGTTGGAAAATGTGGCCCGACTATTACTAACTGTGGTGTGAGCGCGCACAAACAAACATGAATAGATCAAACTGAATGACTGCAGACAACGACTGTCAAAACGCTGGCAGCAAGCGCATATACGCCGCAGCGGGCGAAGGTACGTGCGGTCTATCGCTTCAGCGGAAACTGAGCGGCGAATGCACAGCGCATAAAGGTCAGAGCCGTGTGGAGATAAGAGACGGTGCGAGCGAGCGACGAGCGCGGTTGTTGGCAGAGTAGAAATGCGCCCCCCCCCCCCCCCCGCTCCCTCCGGCGCTCGCTTCCCGCTTCCTTGCTTGCGCGTGGAAGATTGAGTGCGTTCGCTCTCCGTGACAGCGCGCGTCCCCGCACGCTTCCGCTCGGGCATACGGCGCGCGGCGAAGATTTAATCTATACGGAACCTCACGGCGACGGCGACGGCGACGACGACGGCGACGGCGATGCCGACGGCAGAAATCCGGTGGAAGTGTCCATATAATTGCTATCGCAATAATAATATGACACCAGCGTTGAAACCTGAAGCTTTATATCAGGACGAGAAATAATGATAATAATAATATTGTAATGAAGAAAAAGAGCACAAGAAGAATGCCAGCCAGATCGTCGGCTCAATGCCCGCAGTGCAACCAGTGGGCCAGCCGGATCGCCAGTGGTTAGCACGGTTGCACTGCAGGCATTGAACAGACGATCTGGCTGGCCTTGTCCTTGTGCTCTTCTTCTTCTCAACAACAACAACAACAACAACAACAACAACAACAACAACAACAACAACAACAACAACAACAACAACAACAACAACAACAACAACAACAACAACAACAACAACAACAACAACAACAATAATAATAATACTAATCATAATAATTATTTAATTTCATTTATTTACTCTCAGAGCTGAAAAAATTATGGGGCTTTACGTACAACAACAACAACAACAACAACAACAGCAGCAGCAACAACAACAACAACAACAACAACAATAATAATAATAATAATAATAATAATAATAATAATAATAATAATAATAATAATAATAATAATAATAATAATTGTTATTATTATTATTATTATTTAATTTCATTTATTTACTCTCAGAGCTGAAAAAATTATGGGGCTTTACGTGCCAAAACCAAGATGTGATTATGAGGCCCGCCGTAGTGAGGGACTCCGGAATAATTTAGACCACCCGGGGTTCCGTAACGTGCACCTAAATCTAAGTACACGGGTGTTTTCGCCCCCATCGAAATGCGTCAGCCGTGGCCGGGGATTCGATCCTGCGACCTCGAGCATAGCAGCCGAACGCCATAGCCACCATGCAACCACGGCAGGTCTCAAAGCTGAAGCATTACAGAAAGGAGTGGGGCTTATAGAAGTACATATAAATACATAAAGAACAGTAAAGTGTAAATTTTACGGGTTACTAACTAAGGAAACACTATTACATACAGTAAACACGAACAGCAGTCTTGAAGTTATTACCATCAGGTAATCAATCAATCAATCAATCAATCAATCAATCAATCATGTTTATTTAACGTGCCCAGGAACAACCCTAAGGTCTGAGTGCTGGCGCACGCATACATTACAAACCAAAAACAAAACACTCAGGGAAAAATCATTAAAAAATAAATGAATAAAATAAAAATTGTGGAAAGAAGAGAGTACCGACAACAAAGCGCAAAGTAAATACAAAAGAGAAAGGAGGAGAAGGGCACTTGAACAACGCGTGAAATTATAACACAAGGCAAAGCTCGTAAAAGAACGATGACAAGGAGTTACGAAAGATGTCAAGATCACGAAAGTAAGCGTTATAAAGATTCTGTATTCTGTGGACAGTTGAGTGTTCGTGATGACAGGCAGTAACATGGAAAGGTCTATGTTCTCTGGTGATCTTGCGTGGGATACGGAACATGACACAGCTGAGAAGTTCGGGACACGTGAGGTTACCGTGAAGGAGTTTAAAGAGAAACACAAGGTCAGCGCGATTACGTCGGCCGCGAAGTGAGGGAAATGACAACAATCCGACAGTGCTAGTACCAAGGAGGTTATAAAAAAACTTCTGGAGTGGAGATCCCCTATGCGCGCCCATGCGACCGGCTGAAGCCTGGAAAACCGGTTGGCGGCCATCTTGCTCCAGGCAAGAGCGAGCGCTGCTGGCGCGCTGGTAGCGTAACCAGTGCGATTTCGTGGCGGCGTTATATATGAAAGCGGGAGAATTACTATGATTTATTTAGCGCAGATGTTTTTTTTTTAATGCGACAGCCTTTTATGCATACCTCATGGTGGGGTGTCCGTCTCAAGGCCGTTTCAAAACCGTGCTGTTGACACGACATGATCCTCTTAGGATAAGAGGTGATAGCGCGCGCAATACCACTATTAAGTATACAATATTAATTAAGCATGTGAACTGCAGTAACAATGAATATAGATAGGTGAATGAAGTGTGTTATGACAGTAATAATGTTGAATTAGGAGTAAATAATCGTGGATTAAAGGGGTTTAGTGGGGTGATAGGAGATCAACGAAAGGTAATGATGGGAAGAACACGCGGTGCTGGGCTAGTTGATGATGATGGGAAAGCCACATTTAACATTCTAAAAGTGATTACGCGATTGAACTGAGGCGATAATGCGTGCACAGAGAGGTGAATTAGGCGAATTTAGAGTGACTTTTTGCTGAAAGAATTGTGACGAAATAAAGTGACGAAGACTCCGTAAAAGAAGTGGAAATCGGCCGTCGTATCATTGAGTTAGCGACGCTAGGGCTTTCATGTCGCCTAGTTCTATCATCAGGAATCCCCAGTAATCTTTGTCATGTCAGGCTAAGGACAAATGCACAAGGCAGTTGTTAACGCAAGAATACGTGGGCTGAAGCTGTAACGCGTTTCATGCGCATCAGCTTGCCACATTACCGAAGGGACACGAAGTACAAGGTGAAATCAGTAAAGTGGTAAATAAATTTTTATTATGTCCTGGCTATGTTGATAAAAATAAGCATAAAACAACATGGTGAAAAAAATGAATAAAATATTGCATAAATACCTGGTGCATCACAGTGTATACTATAGGAAAGCAATGCCAAACAGGCATACATAAAATGCAAACACATCAAAACAAACAATTTTTCGGCTGCGCAAAAACAAAAAATTGCACCAATGCCCAAAATTAAAGGCATGCTGATAATGTCACTTCTTAAGGCGCACGGTTCAGTAACTACGAATAATGGCTTTTAAATATTGTAAAGATCGTGAGTCCGCAATAGACGAATTTGTATGAACTCTGATTTGTATAGAGCTTTACACGATGGCATGCAACAGCAACTTGATCTCCGAAAACAGTAATATTCGCGATCCAGCCTAAGTTAAATTACGCCGAGATAGGATACCTATAGCTGCCAAGAACTGTTGTTGCTCCAGGCACATATCGTGTTGTTACACACACGATATGTGACTGGCAATACTCTTTCTTTGCCAGTTAGGTCAGTTATTTTCTTGTTTTGATGCGAAACAGTTGCGTGCCACGCTTATAAACAGTCAACTTGTGAGACGCAGCTACGACCTCCGCCAGGTCTGTGAGCTGTATCATTTTATATAAATAAGTAGTAAATAATTCCTCTCGACATGCGGAATCTCATATGCAAGCGCGCCGGAAATATATACGAACAGCAAGCATTTCTTACGAACTCGCTTTTTTATGCGGATGTGCGGAGAACACTAGAAAAATGGTTGGAGTGCTGCCCTGTCGCAGCCTTGTCGTTTGACCAGACCTGTCAAAACAACCCTCTTCAAAGTGCACCGAGCAAAGAACATCCGAATCTTTAGGCGCCCAGCCATCTCTGCGAACAGCGGGCTGCCATGCGTCACGCAGCGCTTTCTCTTTCGGGAACCTGTCGCACAAACATACGTACGCAGAAGAAAGGTTGTTTCAGCCTATATTAGCCAATTTAAAGTAGATTTCATGTACAACAGCGCTCCTCGACGGAGATAGTGCACAGCAATGGTCGAGCGATTGAAGGCTTTTTCGCGCTGCATATACACGTGAAACGTTACTCCTGACTTTTGCTTCGCACGATTCGTGCGACGCAGGCGTTCACCATCCCGTTCAGCAGAGCTTGGATGTTCCCTTACAAACGCAGAACTACCGCTCAGCAGACCGTAACTAAGCACTATAAATGCCGCAACTGCCGAACTACCGCAAGGGCCCAAGCGGCGCAGCTGCGTTTTCTGCCCGGAGCAATATGGCGGTCGCCGGCGTTAGCCGCGGCGCGGCATCTCCACTCCAGAAGTTTTTTTATAACCTCCTTGGCTAGTACAGAGTGCAATGTCCAGGTTTGCAAAGCGGTGATTATATATGCTTAGAAACTTTTTCTGGACACGATCTATAATGTCACTGTTGGATCTAGAAGAGCCATTCCAGACGACCGACGCGTATTCGAGTTGAGGAAGACAGATGGTTGTGTACAATTTGCGGAACGGTGTAGGAGACTTGAATTCCCTCGATAGTCTGCATACAGAACCAAGAGAGCGCATACCCCGCATTGCAACACGTTTAGTGTGAGCCGAAAAGTGTAAGCTTGCATCAAAAATAATTGATCTCGCAGACCTTACACAACGGCACAGAATCTACAGAATAAGAAAAAGAAATACTTGCTGTTTTGCGTGTGAAAGTCATAACTTTGGTCTTAGCAGCATTCAAGGTAAGGTTATTAAATGACTTTATTTCCAACAAACATTGTTGGGGGTCCTCCAGGCGAAAAGCTGTGACATACAGCTTGAATGTGCCTGAAGGCCCTCACATGGCAGCAGTAAGTCCCCTATCGGCATACGTACAACATATCAACACTCATTTGTTAGGATGAACAATTACAATGTAGCAGAAAAAAAGGAACATGTAAAGCAACATTCATCTTTTCAGACAGTTATATAGCTTTTATAATAAAAAAAATGAATTACGCTAAGTGAACAACAAAGCTAAGACGCATTTTGTATTATACATCCGAAATAATGTCTATCAAACTTAAAAAACAAGCACAACAATCAATATGTCTAGGATGCACCACATTAGGATACATTGGATTATGAAACACAGCGCAAAATACAGTAAAGAATGTAAAAAAGAAATCACTTTTTGCTTTGTTTATTGTGTATTCAGTCCAGTTTACAAAAATATGCTCTAATTTGTTTTCTAGTCAAGGTACTTACGATAACATTTTCTTTCCCTAATTTGTTTAACAGTGCAGGTAGGGTGTGTCTTAGTGACTGCAGGAGGTAATTTGTGCGCCTGTATGGTACTAACCACCTGTCTTGGCTGCGGGTACGCGCGTCACTTTCTTCGCGTTCAAGTCGTGATGTTTGTTTTAAAAGTGTTCTACAATTTTTGGAGCCGAAGGAAAAAGAATGCAGTAGCCGGTATTCATAGAGATGAGTTACTCGTATTATTTTATATTTATTGAAAAGTTGCGCAGTAGAATGGAAATAAGGTAGATTGGCTACATGTCGAAGTGCTCGTTTCTGAAGTTGAAGAAGTGCACGAAGATTATGCTTCGTGGTGGTAGCCCACACAAGCGCACAATAATTCAGATGCGATTCAAACAAGGCATGATATATTTGCAACCTCACTTTCTCTGGAAAAAAATGACGGCAACGGGATAACACACCTGCGGCAGATGACAGTGATTTCATAACTAGTTCAATGTGATATGTCCAGTTCATATCTTCTGAAAGTGTTACGCCCAATACTTTGTATTTGCTCAACGTTTCAATGGGCGCGCCGTCCAAGAATAATTCTTGATTTAAATAAGACTGCCTGCCTCTTGCCCTGAACAAGATGGCCTTTGATTTGGAGCAGTTAATTGTTAGAGCGTTATTACGAGACCAAGCCGACAAATTGCACAGAATACTGCGAGATCTCAGTAACAGATCATCAAGATCATGGCCAGAGACAAACAGGCTTGTATCGTCAGCGTATTGCACAATGGATGCATCACTTACTATTTCAGCGAGATCATTTACATAGATATTAAACAAAATCGGGCCCAGAACGCTACCCTGTGGCACCCCTGATTTAATTTCCCTATACGAAGAGCAGTATTTTTCTATAGCGACGCACTGCGTCCGCCCAGACAGATAAGATTGAAACAACAAATTTGCCACACCACGGATACCATATCCCTCTAGTTTACTTATTAGAATTTGATGATTTAAACGATCAAATGCCTTGCTATAATCAATATCCTTGCACCATTTAGAAAAGGAAAACAGGTCAGACTGCAGGGCGCGAATCAACAGTGTGAATTTTCTTTAAAATCTTGATGTCATCGGCATATAGAAGGAAAGAAGAGTTCCGAATAACAGAAAGAACGTCATTAATAAAAATAAAAAAAAGGAGTGGTCCTAATACTGATCCTTGAGGGACGCCGCTAGTTGCCATGTAAGAAGAAGACGTTTGGCCATTGACGTTAACATAACAGGATCTACCAAGAAGATAACTGCGCAAGAGATTCACAACTGACGAGTCAACATCAAAGTGCGTAAGCTTGATCAGAAGCAGCGATTGGCCGACTACATCAAAAGCCTTGCTGAGATCACAGTAAATGGTGTCAACTTGCCCCCTTTGAAGTACCGGCGTGGAGATCTGTGTCATGAAACTTGCGAGATTTGTGATAGTGGAGCGGCCGGTGAGAAATCCATGCTGATTCGGAATGAGCGAGTTCTTCACAGTAAAAGACAATATGTTGTGAAGAGCAAGCTCAAAAATCTTGGACGTAGCACAGAGAAGAGAAATTGGGCGATAATTCGAGACATCTGATTTACATCCAGACTTAAAACAGGAAAAACATGAGCAGTTTTCCACATATGAGGGAAAGTGGAAGTAGTCAAAGAGTTATTAAATATAGATGTCAATACTGGAGCAAATATACTATATATATATATATATATATATATATATATATATATATATATAGGTAATATACTATATATGCTATATATATATATAGGTATATATAGGTAACAAAAGAAGTAACAAGGTAACGTCCAGCCCCACCAGTCCACGTTGGACTGGTGGGGCTGGACATTTAATCGTGTTGAACCGGCTCATGTTGATGATGATGATGATGATGATGATGATGATGATGATGATGATGATGATTTAATGGCATACCCTTTGAAACGCGGCGGTGACAAATAGTCACCTAGCCTGCTTGTTTAATCAGGTATATGCTATAGATGTTTTTATCTAGCATTTTTGTATACATCTCCTTAACCTTTTTTTTCTTCTTCCTAAATCTAGCTTGTGCCGCTACCTATAACTGTAACATATCCGGTCGCATCAATTTCCTCCCTGTTTTTTTTCCACCAATACTCTAAACGTCTTTTGCCTATCTTGACTGCTGACCGGTTGACGCTTTCGTTCACTTTAAACCCAACGTTTATGGATGGTGTACGTAATTACCCACGGTTCTCACTGGGTGAATCTCTTCGCATTCCATTAGGATGTGTTGAGTGGTCCCCGGATTTTTGCAACAACATACACATGCCTGATCTAGTTCCGAATATTTGCTCCGGTATGGTTTGGTCCTTAGGCAACCGGCTCGAGCCTCAAATAGCAAGGCACTGCCCTTTGTGTTATCGTACAGATTTTCCCTTCTCATTTCTTTCTTCTCATTCTTGTAAATCTCCATTGTCCTTTTTGTTTCAATTCTTCGCATCCAATTCACTGTCTCTATTTCTCTCACTTTCTTTCTGACGACTCCTGGCTTTCTATGTCTGAATTATCCTGTACTTGGTTGGCAACTTTCTTGACCTGTTCCTCCTTTCTGTGTCCACGTTTTTCAGGCACAGATACTCGTGCACTTTACCGTAGAACGCCAGAGCCATGTGGTGGGTGACGTTGTGGCCTTCAGAATACGTGAACTTCAAAACAGCACATTGGAAGCCTGGAGAATCGCTCACGGCGCTGTTCGAATTCGGCGTTCAGAAAAGTGCCCTCTTTATAGCTTTATAGCTTTTACGCGACAGCGCTAAATCGCCCGCACGTTGGATATGCGAGGCAATTGTGACAAGCGTTACTGACCTTTGCAGCAACCAATACGGTCTGCGCGAGCACGGCGAAGATGTAGGGCGCCTGCAATGATAATGAAATCAGAACAGCAACTGCAGGTGACCTGCACTCACTCGCGTGTAAACTGTAATTCTCCCTCGCCTGTACACTATCATTTAGCATGCCTACTCATTGGAAGGTGCCACATGGTTGCCTAATAGATCTGGATCGGCCTAATGGCAGGTCCAGATCGGTCCATAACCTCTGCCACAGTCCTCCTACTAAGAGCACCAGATCCCAGTGTGTTAGAAGCAGTCGCGCTTCAACGAGGGAAAGCAGACAATGCGCAGGCAAGTATACCGTAGTTCCTGGTTCTGAAATATCGCTTGTCGTATGCTTTTTGAGAGCAATTATTGGGGCGAGCCCAATCGGCTAGTTCGCAGCGCCAGCTCCTAACCTCCCTCTTATGGCGTGATGGGGTTTGTGCAGAACCCGAATTATTTGCGCGAATAGGAATTCAGACATAAATTCGGAGAAAGATTAATGGGATCAAAAGGCAACTTGTTACCTTTTTTGAACACAGCGGCGACCTCCAAGAGACCCACAACACTGACCGTCTCGGTTCCTGATCATGAAACGAGTACTTTGCGGTTATGTGGTCCTCTCTCATTGTGTGAGCCGAATTTCTTACTGCTTGAACTGAAAGGTACGCTTTTAGAATGATCAAAGTATAAAGAACTAAGAAGCAGTGCGGTGTCATGAGTATCATTATCCATAACTGCAGCAAAACAACGAACTGCTCGTTTGCTGCCCGGTGCTGGTATGCTAACACAAAAGTTGGTCGTCAACGGGCACTGGCTGAGCTACGTCACACATATTTCCGGTCGAATCCGCTGATTTCGGTGATGTCTTGTCAGCTACTTTTTTTTTATTGGGGGGATCTGCTGTGGAAAACTTGGCAGTGAAAGAGCCGAAAAATTTGACCCGCAAGTGCTCCGAATTTGCCACAGGAATTGAGTCTCAGTAGGAACCCACTCTGTTGCAAAGTTTGGCATTCCTTTTAAATGAAAAGTAACGTTATCAATTCAAACAACTATAAAATATTATTACATTTCTTACAAACATTTATATCTCTACGAGAGCGATGATTATAGGGAAATGTTATATTCGTGGTGAGGAAGAAATGAAAAGGAAACACGTCACTGGAATACATCGTGGGCCTTGTGCGTGCATTATACAGCATTTGCATTGCGCAAACGCGATTGTTCTTCGGGAATTATATGCGAATTTGAATCATGGATGCACGATTCTCATAGAAAGCAAATGTAGCAAATGCGGACTACGGTAAAAAAAAGAAAGAAATTGTAATAAAGGTATGTGCGGAGAACGAAGCACTGAAGTTTCGCCCACTAAGAAGTATTTCCATTCTTATACCATATACAAGCCGTCTCACAATACCATATTATGCATACCGTCTCGTAACAAAGTGCAATGCATAGACGCTGCTCTGCTTGGACTGCGTTGTTTAGCCGTGCGCTCCTCAAGCGTCACTATGCTATGAATATATCTATTTCTGATTTACAGTGCACAAGTTGAAATAAAATATTATTACGAAGATGAATAAGTTATTTCCGAAGCGCCAGTTCTACAACAATCAGCATGCTCGGCGACTCGTCATGCTAGTCAATAACGCGGATTGTGTAGTGCAGTAGCTCAGATAACCGAAAGGCAAGGCACACACACACAAAAAAAAAAGCAAGAGAAAAAGCTCCGTCCTGCGTCCCAGAATCAGGCTTGTGTCTATTGTATGAGGACAGCAATCTGCCTTTATTGGGTTGCGTTAGGCGTACTAAATCTTTCTTTATTTGAAAGCCAATCCTCTGAACCGGTGAACTTTACAGCGAAGCTGTAAATAAAATTCACCGGTTCAGACGATTGTTGATTCGCTGTTAACTTTACAGCGAATCAAGATCGCACAAGCGTGCTGTCATTTTTGTTTCTACGTTTGGGCCGTCATCTAAACAACTCAGAATGGGAGCAAGAAAAATGACTGCAAATTGAACATGTGAAGAAAAGTGATTAGTGAAGAAAGCAGGACGCTTACGTGCGTTACCATAATTGTGAAAATTCACTGAACGCGTCCCACGAGTGATTATTGCCGAATACCGAGTGAAAATTAAGTGCTCCATGTAAAAGGTGAACAGACCCAAAAGAAACCTATGCAATAAAATTTTACACGGTAAAAAGGGTTGGCATTTCTGTACACCTATATAGTAACGTATTTATTTTTTACTCCAACAATTCCCGTCAACACGGGGGAGTGGTAAAGTGAATGGCAGGTATACTTGATCCCCTGTAATAAATGAAATCTAGGCCGTCTGCGTTACACCCGTGTTTGTCATGCAGGCAAATCTCGTAGGCAAGTGCAATGAAGTGTGTGTGGCTGGGCACCCTGATAGCGGTGCACGATGTGTCCTTGCAAAGGTTTTATTGCGACAGCACTAATCGGAGCTGATTTGGGTCTTCGGAGATATGAGGAGATGCGTCCTCGACGAGGCACCTGCTGGATTGAGAGGGATAGAGTGTAGGACGACGAGCACAGGAGTGGTGTGACGTAGAGAGGCACGTGATCGGAGGATGGGCTCGGGTGCGCTGCGGGCGCGCTCGACAGCACTCTGCTTCCTATTACAGTGAGCTGCATGAAAGCGCTTGTAAAAAAATTTGTTAGTTTCGCATACGTTGGCTTATGTGTATAGCGTTGGGTAGGGTCTGCATGTAAGTTTGGCAACGAAAGCTACATGGTATTGACATGCGTACGTTGTTAATACTTTCCCAGTGACTAGGTATTTTAGAGTATGCTATGCGGCGACAGCCTCTAGTGTACGCGTACCATGCTTAAAAGTAACAAACACAAAGCAGTCGTTGGACTGGTGCGTTTCGGTTGATAACGTGTGGCACTCTATAGGGTCGTAGACAGCATGATGCAGAAAGTAGCGAAATACCATAACTCACACATAAATGCGAGGTATAGAAGAATTTATGGATTTCGGTAGATGGTGGGATGACAGTTTCGTATAGTGTTATTGGATAACCTTGAGTCTAATCAGCCAATGACCAACGTGTGGAGCATAAACACCTGCGACTCGTTTGCGCATCACCGTGCCGCACCGATTTCAATACGTGACGAACGAATGAAAATGGCCGGACAATCCGACGGCGAATCCGACGCCGAAAGTCGTACTTTACCATTTTTCTGACGGGTTTCACTGAGAGAAATTCATTTTTTTTTCACCAACACCTTGCACCACATGGAGGGCCTGTGCGGTCGGGGTGGTTGGGGATGATTCTCTCGGCCACCCGCCGGCAACGCACGCCGACGCCGGTTGCCGTCGCCGGATTTTCTGCGACACAGGGCCCTTAACGCTATCGCGTTAATAACGCATTCGATTGGAGGACCGAGTCGAATAGAATAATATTCGACTGGTTATTCAAAAGTTTCGAATATTCGTATGCCCATTGCCATGATCATTTTATCTTCGTACAGGAAGCTACAAATTAGTGCGGCCACGAATCAAAGTGGCTCGACGAGCCCATGAGCCATAGCGCATGCGCCTGCGCAGACGTCATACGTTTCTTGTTTACAAACATGAAGCTTGTCTATAAACTAAGTAAGCTATGCGGGAAACTCGAACTTACTGAACACAGCTTTGTACTTAGGTAAGTAGATTCTTTAGCCCCTGTGCATTTTAGGAGCTGCAAAACCACGGCGACAATGTTTCTAAAACTGCGCTTTTTATATAAAGAACCACGTGCCAAATCCTGCATGCAGAAGTTGTCTGCCGAAGTTTTGCACCAAACTATAAAAACATTTTACACGCTTGAAAATAATGATCGCCATCTATCTCGCGTATGCTTCGTTTATTTAACACCACGTGCGCCACTTTCCTGTTAGGAACGCAAAGTAACGCTGATACGCTCATGCCATTCGTGATGTGGAAATGCCTTCATGCCCAGCCTGAACTGCCTTCATGCCCAGCCTCGAGTATCTCGCCCCAGCCTCGCCCTCACATTTGGCGCAGTCGACCAAGAATCTCGCCTCGCCGTTCGCTCACGCCGTGCCGCCGCTCCCGCCAAGCCCGCCTAGTCGCCGCCATTGTTTCCCTCCTTGCTCCCGCCAAGTAAGCGCCATGCCGGGTTTGAATTGGGCCGAAGTCGACGCTGCCACCGTCGCATGCTTCAGCACTGAGTTTCTGCAAACCGAGCTCATTCGCCGCGGAATCGACGCTACCGGGTCAAGAGACGACCTGATTCAACGTTTGACAGCGTGCCTGGAGGAAGCTCGTGCAGCGACTCTGAAAGCACCGAGACGGGCCTCAGCGCCAGTTTCCTCGACCAGAGTGCAGTTCCCTGCCTCGCCCCTTACTCTGACAGTTTGTCAAGCAATTCCAGGTGCAACCTCGCAAGTGTATGCGTCCGCCTCGTACGTGCCACCCCACGCAGCCGCTCGTTTGCGACGCCGCAGCCATGCCAGCGCATGAAGTTTTTTCGCCGCCACAGGAACCGCAGCCTTTTGTAACAACACCCAGCTTTGTAATGGCTCCACGGTACCCCCAGCCACCATTTGGAGTGCCATTTTCGCCAATGTCACCGCAGTACCAGGCCCCTTCCTTGCCATAGCTGCAAGTGACAACCATGCCCGACGTATCGTCTACCCTGCCATTGTTCGGGAACTGCCACAAGCAAAGTGCGCGTTTGTGGATTGAGAAGATTCAACGAACGCAGCAACTAACTTCGTGGTCGCCAGAGACAACCCGCCTCATCGCCGCAAGCAAGTTGAGAGGCACTGCGAAAAACTGGCACTTGACTCTTGGCGTGCAGTTCCCGACTTGGGATACGTGGCGTAAAGCTTTCCTTGACGCATTCGCCGACGAGCTGACTCTACTGCAATGGCAGCAGCAAATTATATCCCAAGTACAGCCCAGCTCTCAGTCACTTCGCGACTATGCCTATGCAAAGCTTCGAGTAATCGAGAAATGTCCAGCGCCACTGACGGAGCCTCAGAAGGTGGAATTTCTCCTGCACGGCATTCAGTGCGCGGTAACCGCAACAAGCATAGCAGCGCAACGCGCATCCTCAGTATCCAGCTTTATTGATATATGCACCCACCTTGACAGGGCAATGCAACATATTCAGATCGCAAGCAACCTGGCTGATCGTCCTGAGCAGACTGTTCGCAGTCAAAATAACGGAACTACGCCTTCCAGACAAGTCTCTTCAGCGTCATTAATGCTTGCAGTGGCACCTCCAACAGTCTGCAGTTTCCAGCACAGCCGTGTGCCCCCGTCCCGCCCTGCCAGTCTTCCATAGCCGTCGCATAGCAGATCTACCGCTTGCTGAGAAAGAAGCACTCGGCTCTGTCACAACGTTATGGTGTCCCTGCATTTCGCCTAGGACAGTCATTGAGGAAAGCTGTTTGCTTCAAGTGTCATGAAAAGGGCCACCTAGCATCGAAGTGCCCAACAAAGCAAGAGAATGTCACACAGCAGCCAGCCATAGCTTCAACATCACTTCACGCAGCAGCCCCTGCGCTGCCCACAAGCCCGTTGGAAGACGTTCATGGCTCCCACCTGGAGTGTTCATTCTTTACAGCTGACATTGCACTCTTGGGCTCCCACGACGCCGTCCTGGACACAGGGTCCAAGATAACTATAGTGACCAAGTCTGCAATCAAGAATCTTCCACTGATGCCCTGGACACGCGAGCCCTTAGCCATTGTTGGTGGATCAAGTGCGTACCCGAAGGCACGGTCTGCCTGAAGATTACAGTGGGCCCCGTAACAGCTCTAGTGGAAGCCGCTGTGATCAGCAATAATGTCTTGCCGGTGATACTGGGTGAAGATTGGTTTAGTGCCAGCAATACAAGACTTGTGTTCGAGCTTCCAAATCCAGCCGAAATCCATCATCTGGCCTCAGGTACAGTCATACAGGCGCACCAGAAGCTGTATCCACGTGCCTCACGCGCAGTAATTCTTCGGCAGTCTTTCCTAGCTCAATGTACTGAAGTGCCATGTTCAGGCAGTCTCCAGGAAGCACCTCTCCCGGGAATGGAACCCCTTTGGAAGCCTTTGAGCAAAAGCCTGCCAGAACAAGCCACTGTTGCTCCAGAAGGTACAGTAGCCATAACAATTCATCCTGACCTTCCTCCCGCTTTTGTTGCAAAGGACCTATCAGAGATGCAGCAAGTAGCTCTGACTACGGCCCTTTCAGATCATCTCACATTTGCTCGTGATGAGGATGACATCAGCCATTTCCAAGGTGTGGAACATTGCATAGACTTAGTGCCCGATGCCGTGCCGTACAACAGAAGTCCATATCGATACTGTGCAGATGACCGCCAGTTCCTAGATAAATAAACATCCAAGCTCTTGCATCAAGGCATCATCCTGCCTGCCATTGGGCCATGGGCCTTTCCAGTGATTGTTGTGTCCAGAGGACTGACAAAGCATCTGCAGTGTGCAAACAGTTAACAAACTCACCGTCAATGTTGTCACTTAACAACTCACCGTCACCGTCTTTGCACCATGCTAATGATATGCAAGACACTGCCAGAGCATCATATTTTGCACGTCTGGAGCTGAAATATGCCCACTGGCAAGTCAGCCTGTGTCCTGCAGATTATGTCAAGACAGCCTTCATCACACACAGTGGGACATGCATGTGGACACGTATGCCCTTTGGACTTAAAAAAAATGTCACAGTTTCGCCCTAAGGGCGAAGCAATGAATGCGATAGCAACACAGCAATGTCATACGAAGTAAGGTGAGCGGCTTTGGTAGCCATATGAATTGTAGTAAACATGAGCTGATTAAGTAAGCAGGTGTGCTGCGGCGTAAGTAGACCGACATGAAGAGAGACTCGATGACCACGAGAAGGCGCGTGTGAAACGTTGGTGTTGATGAGAAGCGCTTCCCGTGGGCAGCGCGTGCGAAGGACACACCTGTAGCGCTGCACTGCCGATCCGGGCAGCATTGCATGTGTAGCGTGCGTTGGAAAATGTGGCCCGACTATTACTAACTGAATGAACAAGCGTGGTGTGAGCGCTCACAAACAAACACGAATAGATCACACTGAATGACTGCAGCCAACGACTGTCAAAACGCTGGCAGCAAGCATACGCCGCAGCGGGCGAAGGTACGTGCGGTCTATCGCTTCAACGGAAACTGAGCGGCGAATGCACGGCGCATAAAGGTCAGAGCAGTGTGGAGATAAGAGACGGTGCGGACGAGCGACGAGCGCGGTTGTTGGCAGAGTAAAAGTGCGCCCCCCCCCCCCCCCCCCCGCTCCCTCCGGCGCTACCTTCCTGCTACCTTGCTTGCGCGTGGGAGATGAGTGCGTTCACTTTCCGTGATAGCGCGCGTCCCCGCACGCTTCCGCTCGGGCGTACGGCGCGCGGCGAAGATTTTATCCATAGGGAACCTCACGGCGACGACGACGGCGACGGCGACGCCGACGGCAGAAATCCGGTTGAAGTGTTCATATAATTGCTATCGCAATAAAATGCTCCTTCAACATTTCAACGTGCCATGCAGCTCATCCTGCAAGACCTTCAACCTACTATAAGGTCCAGCATCAGAGTCTACTTGGAGGACATCCTCGTGTTTGCGTCCACCTTTGAAGACTTCTCGCCCAGCATCACGTAGATCAGAAACTACATCTGCTTTGCAGCTGAACGATCAGTGCCCAGTCAGACAGAGCAGACTGCCCACCCATCTTCAGCACTATGAAGTGGACTTTTGAAAGTGCTGTGCTTGTGCCCCTTACAATTTCTTTAGAGTTTTTCATTGCCTGCTTTTGGCTTTAATTCATGTAGAACATTTATTACCTTGCCTCGTCTGTTGCTATTTGCCTGTCATATGCCTCTGTTTTCCAGTCTCGCCTGTTCATGCCTAGTATTGCTATACATTGCCTGTTGTCCATGTCTAGCGTTTTCTCCCCTTTGCCTAGCCTTAGTTCACATTTGTAATCAAAAAGGACTTTGATAATAAAAGTGGGGCCGGATGTGAGGTACCTCCGATACTCCCACGTCCACTTCGCCAGCCGCCCGACAGATGGCAGCACCTGTCTGGCATTCTTCCCTGTTTTTCCCACCTTTGGCTTGTAGAGGAAACCTGAGTGAGTGTCTGCCCCGCTGCCATGTAGGACTGTTGCCTTGAGCCGCGCTCGCGCCTGCTAGCCCTTGTAGTATGCCTTACCAACATTAATAAAGACGTCGACCTGCGTCTACGTTACTGCCTTCATGCCCAGCCTCGAGCATCTCAGCGCCAGCCTCGCCCTCACAATATAAGGCGAAGGTTGAAAAGGGTATCGCGGCTAAGCCAAGTTGCTAGGCGAAGCTAAAGTCGCCGAGAAAAGGAGATTTTCTGGCATGTCACCGCAGCTCTGGGGAGCGACTATTGATTTGCCAAACTGTTCAGAGCGACAAACTCGGCCGTTGCAAGCGCAGGAATTGAAGGCTGACGTAATTTAAATAGTGTACTATTTATATCGTGTAATTGGTACTAGTTGATTGATTGAATAGAGCCTTCATTTATTGATTTGTGGGGTGACGTCCCAAAACACCACTTGGGCTGTGTGCTGGCACGCCAGGGCTGGCATGCCTGCTAGGTGGGTTTCTTGCCGAGTAAGGTGGGGCTATTATTGCACTATTGAAAATAGTGCTATAGTAAATTAACTGGGCTGATGGCCGAGATGGCATGGTGAAAAGTGGGCATATCTTGAAGACAGCGTCACGTGCGGTCGCATCGATCACGTGGGTCACGTGATAAGGTTTGCCGATTTGCCAGGAAGCCACGTAATTGCTATGCTGCAAGATGCGTTGTAGCGGATAACAGCCTATGGCACTTAATTAACCGTTTCAAGAAAGCTCCCCTTCACATAGATTGCAAACTGCGCGTTAGATCTGCGTAGTTTTTCACCTACGGTGACAGGGTATCAGAATTGTACGATAAGACACACGCCTATGGGTGGAGCTTGGCAAACTGTACTTTGCGGCAGCTTCACAGATAGGATAGCGTTTCTCGTCTCCGAACCGTGGGGTGCCGCTTATACACTCATAACCCTTGCATAGCTTGGTTACTTTTTACTTAATCACTAAAGCTGTGTCTATCACCAGATTGCAAAATACATCGCGGCATGCCGGAGTGCGAGAGAACCGCGCCGTAAATATTTGACGCATGCGCACTCACCACTCCACTGTCGACTTCGTCAGGAGTGGCGGCCACCACCGGCGGTAGGTTGGTGCTGTTGGTGGCTTTACCCACATCGAGCGGTGCCTGTGACAAGGACGATCGCGACGAGAGAGCGAGCAGATCAAGTGGGCAGTAGCCGCTCAAGTGCATACAGAGATAAGAGCACGTTACGTCTTTGTTCGTCCGGTGCGACTAGTTAATCATAAGTCGCAGGATAAGTCGCCGATCACCTCGGCTTACTTTGGCTGCGACGCGAAACTAACCATTTTTCAACTGATAGCGTCGTTGTGTCTAAAGCTGTAGTTTGTCAAATTTGTTACCGTGTTGATCAAGACCAAGGATGTCCTATTATCTTACACCTGCCATAGTGGCATAATCACTTTGAGGTTGCGCTGCTAAGCCCGAGGCGCGCGATCAAATCCCAGTCGCGGCGGCCGTATTTCGATGGAAGCGAAATTTAATATTGCCCGTGTACCAGTGGCGTAGCCAGAAATTTTGTTCGGGGGGGGGGGGGGGGGGGCTCAGGTTGCAGCGCGGCCTGCTCCTTATTGAATTTGTCGAGGGATTAAATGCATGAATAATAACTGCATTGCCAATTCCATTGTATATTAGATGCTGCAAACGAATTATTGAACGCTATGCACTGTCCATTAAAATATCTATGTTGTCATAAAAGAATAAATTCGTATGCCCCAAAAATTGTGGCAGAAATAACTGATATCAATGCTTCCGCGTTTTTTGTCTAATTAATAAGTAAAGAAAACATCACATGAACTTTAGAACTATTGACCCTTTTCGCGGAGCAGTTTGTTTTAGAGAAACGAGGTAGAACACCCGACTTCAAATCTGAAGGTCGTAAGTTCGAATCCTGGTCCATTCCACTACATTTTCAGGCATGGAGTGGTGCCTGACACCGGCAAAGAAAAAAAATACATATTGCCGAGAGCTAGTGGGGCTATACTAGTTCAGGTGCAACCAAACTAGGCAGGCCCACTAAGCTTCATCAAAGTCACTCCCTCACCAGAACAGGAATTGGCCTCCCTGGTGCAGTATTCGGCCACTACCTCCCTCATGACTCCGACAATTAACCCATGGCCCTCAGTTCCCAGTGGCTGCGGAGCACCTGACCAAGGCGGCGGTCAGACCTGCTACGCCGCAGAGGGTGCTAATAATCTCTGGGTCAAGGCAGGCCGCCAATGGAAACTGAACCTGGCAACGTTCAACACGCGCACCCTCTCGAGTGAGGCTAGCTTAGCAGGACTATTTGAAGAATTATCAGGCATTTCCTGGGATATTATTGGCCTTAGTCAGGTTAGAAGAACTGGTGAGGCTTACACAGTACTGACTAACGGCCACGTCCTCTGCTACAGAGGTCTTCCAGATAAGAAAGAATCCGGGGTAGAATTTCTAGTGCATAACAACGTAGCGGGCAACATTGATGAATTCTACAGCATTAATGAAAGGGTAGCAGTCGTCGTAATAAAGCTGAATAGGAGGTACAAAATGAAGGTAGTACAAGCCTATGCACCAACCTCTAGTCACGATGATGAAGAAATTGAACAGTTTATGAAGAGTTGAACTAGCAATGAGAAGGTGCAAACTCAGTATACTTTAGTCATGGGCGACTTCAATGCAAAAGTGGGGAAAAAGCAGTTTGGTGAGCAAGCCTACGGCATCGATTCTAGGAATGCAAGAGGAGAGATGTTAGTAGAATTCGCGGAAAGGAATAGGCTCTGAATAATGAATACCTTCTTCAGGAAGCGCAGCAATAGGAAGTGGACCTGGAAAAGCCCTAATGGAGAAACAAGGAATGAAATAGATTTCATACTCTCTGCCGATCCAAGCATTGTGCAGGATGTAGAAGTGTTAGGTAAGGTTAAGTGCAGTGACCATAGGTTAGTCAGGTCTAGGATTTCTCTCAATTTGAAGAGAGAGAGAGTGAAATTAGTCAAGAGGAAACAGGCCAACCTAGAGGCAGTAAGGGTAAAAGCAGACCAATTCATGCTGGTGCTCGCAAACAAATATGCAGCTTTAGAACAGGAAGATGAAGATAACATAGAGATAATGAACGAAACCGTAACTAGGCTGATCTCAGAAGCAGCAATTGAAGTGGGAGGTAAGGCACCAAAGCAACCTGTAGGGAAGCTCTCCCAAGAAACAAAGGACCTAATAAAGAAACGACAAAACATGAAAGTGTCCAACTCAAGAGATCAGATAGAATTCGCTGAACTGTCAAAACTGATCAACAAGAAGAAAGTAAGGGATATTCGAAATTATAACGTGGGAAAAATTGAGGAAGCCGTAAAATATGGACGCAGCATGAAATCAGTAAGAAGAAAACTAGGCATAGGACAAGGCAAGATGTATGCACTGAAAGATAAGCATAGTAATATCATCAGCAATTTCGATGACATAGTAAAAGCAGCAGAAGAATTTATACTGACCTGTACAGTAGCCAAAACAACCAAGCTTCTTCCATTCGAAATAGTGATGAACCGGATACAGAAGCTCCTTCTATAACTAGCGATGAAGTTAGAAGGGCCTTGAAAGACATGACCAGGGGAAAAGCGCCTGGAGAAGATGGAATAACAGTAGATTTAATCAAAGATGGAGGAGATATCATGCTTGAAAAGCTTGCGGCCCTTTATACGAAATGCCTCACAACTTCAAGTGTACCAGAGAGCTGGAAGAACGCCAACATTATACTTATCCATAAGAAGGGAGACGTTAAAGAATTGAAGAATTACAGACCCATTAGCTTGCTTTCAGTATTGTATAAAATATTCACCAAGATAATTTCCAATAGAATCAGGACAACACTTGACTTCAGTCAACCAAGAAACAGGCTGGCTTCAGGAAGGGATATTCTACGATGGACCATATCCATGCCATCAATCAGGTAATCGAGAAATCTGCGGAGTACAATCAACCTCTCTATATGGCTTTCATAGATTATGAAAAGGCATTCGATTCAGTAGAGATATCAGCAGTCATAGAGGCATTGCGTAATCAAGGAGTGGAGGAGGCATACGTGAATATCTTGGCAAATATCTACAAGGATTCCACAGCTACCTTGGTTCTCCACAAGAAAAGTAGAAAGAGACCTATCAAGAAAGGGGTCAGGCAAGGAGACACAATCTCTCCACTGCTATTCACTGCATGCTTAGAAGAAGTATTCAAGCTCTTAGACTGGGAAGAATTAGGAGTGAGGATCGATGGCGAATATCATCAACAACCTTCGGTTTGCAGATGACATTGCCTATGAGCAACAATGGAGAGGAATTACAACAAAATGATTGAGGACCTTCATCGAGAAAGTGCAAGAATTGGGTTGAAGATGAATATGCAGAAGACAAAGATAATGTTCAATAGCCCTGGCAAGCGAACAAGAATTCAGGATCGCCAGTCAGCCTCTAGAATCTGTAAAGGAATATGTTTATCTAGGTCAATTACTCACAGGGGACCCTGATCATGAGAAAGAAATTTACAGAAGAATAAAATTGAGTTGGAGTGCATACGGCAGGCATTGCCAAATCCTGACTGGGGGCTTACCACTGTCGTTGAAAAGAAAAGTGTACAATCATTGCATTCTACCGGTGCTAACATACGGGCAGAAACTTGGAGGTTAACAAAGAAGCTCGAGAACAAGTTAAGGACCGCACAAAGAGCAATGGAACGAAAAAATTCTTAGGAGTAACGTTAAGAGAGACAGGAAGAGAGCAGGTGTGGATCAGAGAACAAACGGGGGTAGACGATATTCTAGTTGACATTAAGCGGAAGAAATTGAGCTGGGCAGGCCATGTAATGCGTAGGATGGATAACCGGTGGACCATTAGGGTTACAGAATGGATACCAAGAGAAGGGAAGCGCAGTCGAGGACGGCAGAAAAGTCAGGTGGGATGATGAGGTTAGGAAATTCGCAGGCGCAAGTTGGGAATACGCTAGCGCAAGACAGGGGTAATTGGAGATCGCAGGGAGAGGCCTTCCGTCCTGCAGTGGACATAAATATAGCTGATGATGATGATGATGATGATGATGATGATGATGCGCTCACGGCGGCGCGCCTTACCTCTCCTCAGCGACCGCGCACGAATACGAAACCATTACCGCTTCTACCTTGCTTCTGTGCGATCAACTGTCGGAAATGCAACTGAGTTTTCACTAATACACTGTGCTCCAATCATGCTAGATTGAATAATGTGGATTGAAGACGTGTGCAGTAGTTGGCTGCAAAAATAGTGGCTGGCATGTTAAGGAATATAATGAATCTGTGTGGCGAAGTTCGCGGACCGCTGCTGCAACTCTCCGAACGTGTTACCGGCACTTCGTGATGTACCGCTTTCCTCGAGGGTACAGAGATTTGCTCATCCGCCAGCCTTGTATCTCTAACCTTCAAAGAAAGGGCTTCATCCCCAGAACGTCGGCAAGAATGAGTACCACTCGTTAAACAATGACAAAGGTAGCGCCGCTTCCTGTCAAGTAAGTTTCGCGCACGTTATCTATACACATCTGTCCAAATGGCAGGAAACTTACGCCCACTCTATCGCCGACGTATCAAGAATAAGTGAATGGACTCACACTTGAATATGCGCACTGTATACACACAATAAAGGACGGAATACACCTATGGCGCACCAATGGTCGAAGCTGAATGTTTCGTGATGGTCCACAAGAGTAAGCAAGTTACTAGCTGTAATATATATTTGCTACAAGGTATTACAATGTACAAAACAGCTACGTTTCAAGCCTTGTGCGCTGCAAGAGCAAATCTATCGGATTCGGAACTGAGCACACCCGCGAGTGATTAGGCAGAAAATAATCAGAAAGTGGCCGCACCGAGGAACTTCACTGAGTCAGAAACTGACAAGCCACTGCTTGAAATATTTGCCGAATAAAGAACAAAGAGCAAAACACACTAATCCTGACTGAATTCATATTCTGACAGCTTGGAATACATATTTAGCCCCGCTTTTAGAACAAGCACCATATACGCTGCTTATGCCATTTGGACATAGCTTAATCAGCTCCGAAAGCGCTTTTGCATGCTCTATGAAGCTGTGATCAAAGCTTCGTGTCGTGCATCTAGTCACCGTCTATGATATCTCCGAAAACAGAGGTTTTCTAAGCCACGCCGGCGTCATACACTTCCATTGTAAACAAGGAGGCAACGGAGGCAGTTGAGGCAAGCAATGGACGCGTCACCACGTGATCAAACATAGCGCCCACGGGATCGCCGCGAAAAGGGTCAATATCAGTTCGAAACCAGCAAAGCAGTGCATGCAGCTTATATGAAAAACGTAAAGGCCATGAAATGAATAAGTTGAGGACAAATCTGTATGAATCTTTGTCATTCAATAACCTTGTTTACATTTTTCTACATATGCAACGGCCAGGAAGAAACCTCAATGACGCTATCTCTCGCTGCAATCGATTGCGCAGGAGCAGCTGTAACTCGTCGTGTATTGTAATTACACCGAGATAATACTCGCAGCAGTGAGTACAAATAAAAAGTGGGAGTTCTGCAAATATATATTAGAATTGCGAAGATAGAATGCAATATACAAATGCGAAGATACAACTCGTTAAAGGGCAAAAAAAGGTCGCTGGAAACAAAGTTCACTGCTTGTATACACAAAACCTCGCAATAAGGTATTTAAAAATACGTATGAATCTCCAATAAAACTACGTATTTAAGCAAACGTCAGTGTATATAATGCGTCAAATAAGGCAAATAAACATGTTGCTCAGTCACACATAGTAACTTTGCGCACAGAAATACAGATGAACTAGGCAAGAACATAACTATGATCGCAGAAGTTGTGATATGTACTTGGGCCATGCAGCGGTCGCGACAGCGCCATGTGGGTAGAATAATAGAGGAATAATGCATAAATCAGTACGAAAATGTGTAATTTAACTGCCTGCACAACGCCAAGAATTATTCTGCACCCAAAATTAAAGGAGGGTATTCCTTCGTTTCAAAAAAGAAATAAAAGCAGGTAGCTGAAAATGAAAGAAAAGGTCAAGCGAAGGCCACAGTTCATGTGGCAAGTTGAAGTACCCAATATCCGAGTGTGTTTTTGGCGAACGCCGCGTGGGCCGGGTTTTCAATGAGCAAGGTCGGTCAAAATTGGTTATTGGTATTCTCGTAATTTTTGTATTCGCGTGATAATTATGATCATGATGCTAACTGCTAGAATAAACGGCGAAAATTTCTGCGGTTTTAAAAGGTAATGAACGGTAAAACGTTTTCATAATTAAGAACTTATGGACCTGAAGGAACAGTGCTTTTTACTTGCACTGATTTTTGCGGCTTCGCTATCTAAAGGACAAACTTCTCTCGGCGGGAAAGTTGAGCGAAGCGGTCAATGACTTCGGACACGTTGATACCGACGTCTCTGTGGCTGTATAGAAGCGCCAGCCTAACCATGCGTTCCAAAGACATTGTATAGCGCAAGTAGTTTTTTAGTAAACTCTTGTTAAAAAATATTCTGTCTGCGCTGGCAGTGGTCACTGGAAGGGTGACTAGAAGCTGCAGCAGTATTTACACATTTACATAGAACCTGCTGTCGCAATGAGAGATGGGCATCTATTCCGGTGCTAAAACCTAAAACACTCCCTTGATGTCGTTGGCATCCTTGTTTAGGTACCTTGCAGAAACAGTAGGCTGTTCGATTCCAGCGATTTCCGTCGTTTCGTCAGGAAGTATGGAAGCAGCCTGCTTTTGAATCTAGGCTTTCTTTGATAATGTCACGACAAATTTCTATAATTTGGTTTTGTGCGTCTGGGCTTAAATACGAGGCATTACTGGGACAACTTTCCAAATGGTTCTTCAGATATGTATCTCCACAATCAGCTCGCATGCGAAGAAGCACTCTGAAAATGCCTGTATTTTCAGCAGGCGCATTGCTTAAATCCATAGGGCCCCTGTCCCTGTGGCCACGGAGAGCCAGACCTTGTCGCCCGTAAAAAAAATTATCAATAATAGGCCGTTTACTTTCTTCTGTTTTCTCATATTTTACTTTGCCTGCCCTGGTCCAGCTGATCAATCACATTCTGCACGCTTCCTGAAAATGTTTGGAGAAAATTATCAGCTGCTAGCTGACAGTCACGGTGATATTTAGTATTTTCGTGTGTGTGGGAGATTGCGAGCGCGCGCTTCCATTTATGGAACGGCTTGGACACGAGCGTTCCAGTGCGCGCATGTTGGCCCAAGTTTATAAGAACATTAACCCCATAAAGTTCTAGAATTGAAAATCTTTTAAAGCATGCCTTTGGAAATGTCAGCGCACCTTTCTCGTCAGAAATTTATCAGAACTTTATACCCATAAAGTTTCGTAATTGAAATCCATGCGCTCCATATATTCCGCCGCCGCTGCGAGATGCCCCAACACGCCCGCTCGCTATCGAAAAGCCGTTGAAAGTTTGTGCTCGGATGGGGCTCCTTGCGTTACGTGACTCCAGGTGCAAGGGCGTTGTCACGAAATCCAGCCCGAGTTCGCAATGTTCGTGCCGAAATGTCTTTTCGAGCGTGAAAAAGACATTGTAGACAAAATCCAGAATGATTGCCGGCGTCGGTGGTAGTTTGGGTCGGTGGTAGTTTTGGTCGGTGGTGCATGCCCGCACGAAAAAATTCCGGGGGGGGGAGGCTGAAGCCCCATCAGCCCCCCCCCCCCCCCCTCCTGGCTACGCGCCTGCCGTGTACCGTGCATTGGGTGTACGTTAAAGAATCCCAGGTGCTGAATATCAATTCGGAGTCGCCCACTACGGCCTGCCTCATAATCATATCCTGGTTCTGGCACGTAAAACCCCAGAAATGGTCCTTTAATTGATTTGAACCCTGACCTATGCACAAGCCTTTTCCATTGGTGGACGAGGAAACTAGGACCACACTGTCCCAGCGATAGCTAGAACTGCGCTTGCTATCTACCCAGACCCTCATCGCAGTCAAGGCCACCGGTGGCAATCATGGCCCAGGTTGATTTGCATAGACGAAGGGGGCACATTTCAGGGCTCAATTGTTGGTTTCGAAGTGAATGCTTTAATTGTCTTACAGACGAATACTGCGCGCATATGGCTAAGGCACTGCTGAGAGTGCGGTTGTACATTGCTTCTCGAATGTTCAACAATGCTGAGAAGCTTCTACCTGTTGTAAACTAAATATATGACTCAATACTCAAGAGACTGGTGGGAATCTTTTAGAGACAGACTGACCAATGAAAAGGTTGTTTAGGAAGTATTGTTATACTCTACTGTTTGCGAGGGCGAGTTTCCTAAATAAAAACACATCACGCAAGAGTAACGTGATATTAAGGCAAATAGCTTTCATTGGCTCTTTCGGCCATTCTTGTGGTTCGTCGATGGTCGGATTCGGCAATGAAAACATTCGTCATTTCGTTCACTCGTTCCTTTGTTCGCGCTGTGCGTTTACACTAGCAATAATGGGTCGATGGTTTCGGTACAATGTCCTCGGGGAACGACATGTACGTCACGTGGCTGACTGTACAGGTAACTGGTAATCACAATGCAGGTGCTCAGCTTACCTACATTGCACAGGCGGAGTTGCGCCTTCGAAAACCCTGGGCAGGCAAGAAACAGAGGACGCTAAGCCCGTGCTTCGTGTACCTTTTTGTTTCGTTTTGCTAGTGCAGCATTGCCGTGTTCGCCGTGGAAAACTGAATAACCTTGTCCGAAGTTTTCTTCAACGTGGGTTTGCGGAAGGTTAGGCCATCATAATTTTTATCATAGTCTTCATCCTCTATACCCACACGAAGGACGAAAGCGTCTTCCAGCTGCCACCTCTAAACTGCATCAGCCCTCTCCTACCTGCGCCAAGGATGCGGGATCGCGTTACACTACTGAATCCTCTTCCCCATCGGTGGCGTCGTCCCCGGTCATCTGCTATGCGCATTACATGTCCTCGTCTACTGCACGTCTACCGCTTAATATCAACTTGAATGTCAGTTAGAAACGTTTGCTTCCTAATCCCTAAGGTACGTTATGAACCAAATATTCACGAATTACTTTTTACCATGTCAACCACTGCCTAAAGGACTTCCCTTTTGCATAAGAGCAGCAAAAAATATGTCATTGCACCTGGTTGGCGTTGTGTACATAAAAAATTTAAAAAAAGCCACTGTGAGAAAATTATTCATTTAAACCTAATTCTGAGCGTCAGATGTTCGAATTATAGGACCGCGTAATTCTCCAGCGGGTATCAAAGTAAGAAGAAAGAATGGGCAAGCAAGGAGCTCGCCTATGGCCGACACTGTGGCCTCAGATTTTTGAAAAGAAATTTGTTTCAGTGTCTGTTCAGTGACACCAACACGACCATGTCCTCTGGGTTTCCACAACAACTCTGCCATTTTTAATGGTATGCGTAGGCAACTGAGAGTGTGAAAGTAGCTCACCGGAAAATAGGGGAGTAATATGTAGACGCAAGATGTGCACCATATCAGAAGGGCAGTCAGGCCGTTCCAGAGTGTGAAGATTCTGACGATGGTGCAGAGGGTCTGGAAGAAAAGCACAAGCACATGTCCACTACTAGCTCTAAAGTGTATAATATATGCAGAGAAGTACAATATATGAATGCATGTAGTGCCCAAAAGATAGCTTTGATCCATTCTGTAACCCTAATGGTCCACCGGTTATCCATCCGACGCTTTACAGGGCCTGCCCCCTCCACTTTTCCGCTTAATGTCAACTAGAATATCGGCTATCCCAGTTTGTTCTCTGGTCCACACCGCTCTCTTCCTGTCTCTTAATGTTAGGCCTAAAATATTTCGTTCAATCACTCCTTGTGCGGTCCTTAACTTTTTCTCGAGCTTCTTTGTTAACCTCCAAGTTTCGGCCCCATATGTAACATCGGTAGAATACAATGATTGTATACTTTTCTTTTCAACGACAGTCAGGATATGGTAATGCCTGCCGTATGCACTCCAGCCCAATTTTATTCTTCTATAAATTTCTTTCACATGATCAGGGTCCCCTGTGAGTAACTGACTTAGATAAAAGTACTCCTTTACAGACTCTAGAGGATGACTGGCGATCCTGAATTCTTGTTCCCTTGCCAGGCTATTGAACATTATCTTTGTCTTCTCCATATTAATCAACCCCACTCTTACACTTTCTCGGTTAAGGTCCTTAATCATTTGCTGTAATTCGTCCCCATTGTTGTTGAATAGAACAATGTTATCTGCAAACCGAAGGTTGCCGAGATATTCGCCGTTGATTCTCACTCCTAAGCATTGGAGAGACTGTGTCTCCTTGCTTGATCCCTCTTTTGATAGGTATCTTTCTACTTTTCTTGTGAAGAACCAAGGTTGCTGTGCAATCCTTGTAGATATTTGCTAATATAGTCACGTATGCATACTGTACTCCTTGGTTACGTATGCCTCTATGACTGCTGGTATCTCTACTGAATCAAATTCTTTTTCATAATCTATGAAAGCCATAAAGAGAGGTTGATTGTACTCCGCAGATTTCTCTATTATCTGGTTGATGGCATGGATATGATCCATCGTAGAAGATCCCTCCCTGAAGCCAGCCTGTTCTCTTGGTTGGCTGAAGTAAAGTGTTGCCACGATTCTATTTAAAATTACCTCGGTGAATATTTTATACAATACTGAGAGCAAGCTAATGGATCTATAATTCTTCAATTCTTTAACGTCTCCCTTCTTGCCTGTGTTCAAAGGTTTTAGAAAGTACTTTACTTTCTCGCTTGTAGTCTTTTACAGATAAACATAACCTAATAACAAACGCACAATGTGGGTTTAGGCAGTACCGGTCCACATAGCTCGCCCTCCTCACACAGAAATAGTTTATATTGGAAAACATTGATCGTAAAAATTAAATTTTATATTAGATATCTTTATTGATTTCACTAAAGCGTTTGATTCCTTGAACCACAGTCTACTTTGCGCAAGCTACAGTTATATAGCATACGTGGCTTAGCGCACAACATGATTCAGTCCTACTTGAGCAATCGTAGGCGTGTGTAGCAATTCGTCATCACCTTTCGTCCGTGAAAACCATTTCTTGTGGCGTACCCCAAGGCAGTATTTTAGGACCTTACCTCTTTAATCTGTTCATTAATGATATCACACAGATTGATAAGGAATTAAAATTTGTAATATATGCGGGTGATACAAGTTTATTCATTCCGGATAGCAATCCCATGGCACTATTCCGCCGAGGGAATGAAATTCTCTCCGAACTAGCGCTCTGGGCCTCAAGTAACCGACTAACCATAAATGTGAAGAAAACCATTTAGATCAAAGGGCAAGCAACTTCCAGCAGTTTTCACTCTTTTTAAATGACAACCCAATAGTCAGCAATTTCAAATCTTTAGGTGTGATATTCACTGAACATATGCTCTGGGACATGCAGACCGATTATACAATAGCAAAGCTGTCACGAGTAACAGGTTTACTTTATAGGAATAGAGATCTACTACCCATGAGCATTAGGATGTTACTATATGACTCGCTTTTTCTTTCTGGCATACAATACTACTTTCTTCTATGGGGCAATACAACATTGACGAATATAGGAAAACTCGCTCGTGCCCAAAATAAGATAATCAGAGCTATATCTAATGTTCCATCCTACACTGCAGCGGCTCCTCTAATTAAAAGATATGGTTTAATCTCTATGAAAAACTTTTATGATTATTGCCTCAGCAAAACATTGTTAAGAGAAAAACGGCATCACTTTTCTAATCTAACTTGCCTTGCGAAACTTACATTTCCAATACACATATACAATACAAGAAATTGGGAGTGCTGCAAAGTGCCACTCAACCGTACTAATTATGGAGAGCAGATGCTGAAAAGTAGAATCCCAAAACTGTTAAATTACTTTAATAATCGATATTGTGTTAGAAAATTTAACCGCACTAGAACTTAAATGTGTTTTTTCATAGTTTGTTCCTTTGTGTCGCTTTTTTTCCCTACATAATCGTTTTTATTCAGTTGAACATGGCTCACAGACTTGCACTTTGCTTGCAGCCAGCATGCAAGTTAATTTTTTTCTACTTTACATTTATATTATACCTGCACTAGCTGAGCGAAATACTTGTACATGCATTATTTGTTTGTTACCTTTTTGTGCTTGCTGTAAACGGTTGCTGCTCAAACGTTCGGGGGTGAGAACCCGTCAAGCTGCCTTATCGGCAGCTTTTCTTTTCACCCCTCCAGGCTCCATGTACACTGATAAATGGTTGATTGATTCTTATGGATGAGTACAATGTTGGCATTCTTCCAGCTTTCGGTACACTTGAGTCGTGAGGCATTGCGTATAAAGGGCCGCAAGCTTTTCAAGCATGATATCTCCTCCATCCTTGAATAAATCGACTGTTATTCCATCTTCTCCAGCAGCTTCCCTGGTCATGTCTTTCAAGGCCCTTGTAACTTCATTGCTATTTAAAGAAGGGGCTTCTGTATCCTGTTCATCACTACTTCGAATGAAAGTTGCTTGGCTGCTCTGGGTACTGTACAGGTCAGTATAGAATTCGTCCGCTGCTTTTACTATGTCATTGAAATTGCTGATGATATTACCCTGCTTATCTTTCAGTGCATACATTTTGCCTTGACCTATGCTAGTTTTCTTCTCACTGATTTCATGCTGCGTCCATATTTTACGGCTTCCTCAATCTTTTCCACGTTATAATTTCGGATATCCATTACTTTCTTCTTGTTGATCAGTTTCGACAGTTCAGCGAATTCTATCTGATCTCTCGAGTTTGAGATTTTCATGTTTTGCCGTTTCTTTATTACGTCCTTTGTTACTTGTGAGAGCTTACCTACTGGTTGCCTTGGTACCTTACCTCCCACTACGATTGCTGCTTCTGAGATCATTCTAGTTACGGTTTCATTCATTACCTCTATGTTGTCTTCGTGTTCCTGTTCTAAAGCTGCATATTTGTTTGCGAGCACCAGCCTGAATTGGTTGCTTTTACCCTTACTGGCTCTAGGTTGGCCTGCTTCTTCATGACTAACTTTATTCCTTCTCTCTTCCAATTTAGAGAAATCCCAGACCTCACTAAGCTATGGTCACTGCACTTTATTCTACCTAACACTTCTACATCCTGCACTATGCTGGGATCGGCAGAGAGTATGAAATCTATTTGATGATGATGAAATAAACTTTAATTTTCGAGACGGTGTTCCCGAGCGTTTGAGCTGTGGATCACTCTAGGTGGGAGGGTCCCTCATTCCAGCAATCCTCTGGCCGTGATAGCATCCCGGGCTCTGGCGACAAGACGTCGTTGTTCGTCCAGGGCCGGGGTGGAGATCTTGGCCTCCCACGTCTCGGCGAGGAGGTTCACGACTTCGGACGTTGTATGTTGGTAACGGCATCTTCGGGGCGCCACGGGCCCTCGAGTAACAAATGAGCCAGAGTGTCTGGCACGGCGCAGATCGGGCAGTTGTAGGTGTGTAGTGTCGGGTGGATGCGATGCATGAGGATCCCATGGGTGTGCGTATTGCTCTGCAGTCTTCGGAATGCGGTACTTTCCTTTCGTCAGTTTTGGATGAGGTGGCGGGTACACCCTGCGTCCCAGTCGGTAGTGTTGGAGGATGGCGTTATACGTGGGGGGTATTGTCTCCGCTTCCGCTGCGTCACCAGGTGGTCGGGGGTCTCGCGAGGCGGCGAGAGAGGCCCGGTTGACGTGATCGCGGGCCGCGGCGTGTGCCGCTTCGTTTCCCTCGAGCCCCTCGTGCCCTGGTACCCACGTGACGCAGGTGTAAGGGAGCGAAGTGCTTCTTTTCTGCAGAATTTTGACTGCTTCCACCGATATTCGGCCTCTCGTGTAATTGCGTACTGCGGATTGGGAGTCCGTGAAGACTGCGACCGCGTTCGTGCTCGTGGTGGTGGCGAGGGCGATCGCCGCTTCTTCCGCTGTCTCCGAGTTCCGCACCCTGACTGTGGCGGATGCCAGTTCTTTGCCTCTCGAGTCAACCACACTCATGGCGTAAGCGGTTCTTCCCGGGTATTTGATTCTTCCGTGTTGGTTTAGACCTTCTCGGTCCTTTTCCCGAGTCACGATCCGTCAACAAGTGGGTCGCCATTGCTATCGATTATGCGACCAGGTATGCAATCACTCGAGCGCTCCCCACCAGCTCTGCTACTGACGTTGCCGATTTTTGCTCCACGATGTTATTCTACACCATGGCGCCCCTAGCCAATTGCTCACAGATCGAGGCCGCGCATTTTTATCCTTAGTAATCGACGATCTTTTGCGCTCCTCCTCAACGCAGCGCAAGTTAACCACTGCCTACCATCCCCAAACAAATGGCCTCACCGAGCGACTAATCGCACCCTCACGGACTTCTCTCAATGTATGTTTCATCTGACCCACCGTGACAGGGACCTGGCGCTGCTTACGTGACCTTTGCCTACAATTCATCGCGTCACGATAAGCCGCCGGTTATTCACCCTTTTAATGCTCTTTGGCCGTGAACCCGACGTTACCAATGGACACCCTACTTCCGGCTACTGCCGCACCGCCTAGCGAATTGCACGTGATTGCCATCGCTCGTGCCGATCACGCGCTTCAGATCGCCCGCTCTAGGCAGTTGGCCTCGCAAGCGACCCAGAAGCGCTTCTATGACAGCCGGCATCACGACGTTCGCTTCTCACCCCGTCCATTCCGTCGTGTTGGCTTTGTCCGAGAAGTTGTTATCTCGATACACGGTCCTTACCGAATCGTCCACCAGTCACGGACATCACCTACGAGATTGTTCCCGTCTCTCCGACTTTACGCCTGCGATCGCTCCCAGTGACATAGTTCACGTCAGCAGATTGAAAGCCTACCGCCCTCCTTCTAACGACGATGTGCGAAGTGCGCCGAGACGGCGCTTCCACCGCCGGTGGTAATGCTAAGAGAGAGAAATTCAGCCTGAGGTATAAGACGAAGAAGACGGTCTCTCTCTTGTCCTGGTGGCTGTCCACCATCTTGGCTACTGTGTCCTCTCACATACTGTAAATACAGTGTAAATCGCCCCGCCTTGTGTCGTTTTACGTAAGAATATATATTGTGAGCATCATTTTCACCCGTCATCTTTTTCATCTGTATATCTGTATCATACGCCAGCGTCACCCAGCTTTCAGCGCGCGGCCCGGCTGCATAAAGCGTCGAGGTATAACAGCTGCCTCGCAAGTGGTGGAGGTTGCTCTCGATGCCTTCAGTGCATGTGGAATGCATTCTACGACTTCGAGTGACCCTGGAGCTTCGTTCAGGTCGCCACTTGCTCCGCCTTTTCCGCCGCCATGGCCCCAAAGAGCCACCAGGCCTCCTGCGCCACCATGTCTGCCCAACCGCCGCTCCCTCATGGACCGTCAGCACTCAGACGCGCGAACCCTGGCATTTTTGTTGGCCTCCGTGGTGACGAGGTTGAAGATTGGTCTGCTAATTACGACCGATGAATGAGTTAACCCCTGGGATGATTTTCACAAGCTCGAAACGTCGCCTTAAACCTCACTGACGTTGTCAAGACCTGGTTTCTTACCATGAGAGCACCTTGACCGACTCGCCGCGTTCAAAAACCACATTCGGCAGATTTGGCGCTCAAAACGTCCCGCTCTGAGGTCACCAAGAAACAGCTAGATGGATGCTTGCAACTTCCCGGCGAAACATACACTTCTTATATTGAAGAATCTTCGCGCTTTGCCGCCGTGCTGACGCCACCACGAGAGAATCTGATCGCGTTTGTCACATCCTCAAGGGCATTGGACATGTCGCACTCAACGCACAGGCGATCAAGAATCCCATGACCGTTGTGATGTCATCGTGACGTTGCCAACAACCTCGACGCACGTCTGTCATCCCTTTGCAGCCGACGCCTGTGGACGTCCTTCCTTGGATACGGACCTGCGATCTATGCTGATTCGGGCTCTCCTACGAAGAGCTCCCAGCGCATGCCTTCTTAGTCCTCCCATTACTCAACCTCAACCTTCAGTTCCTGGCTTATGATGACATCATCAAAGAGGAACTCTCCTCTATGGCCTGCGCTGTGAGCACCTCCAACACCGTCGACCTCGTATGCTCAGGTTGCGGCCATGCAACCAGCCTTCATTCAGACAGCGCCTCCTACCCCTGGTACTACTCATGGCCACATGACGTCTCCAGCACCCCGTGTAGCTGCCCCTGCAGTTTACCCTGCCTGGCGTTATACCCGCGGTATTGCGGGTATATTGCGGTATTCGCGAGAAAATATATCGGTTTTGTCGAAAACGCCAGCAGGACGAACGCCGTGGCTACGATGTTTATAAAAGAGACGCGTCGCTGCCCTCCGAGCCAATACCAGCGCCGGCCTGCACCATGCTCTTTTTCTTCCTCGCTCCCAATCCCGAAGCGCCTCGCAACTGCCGTCCAGGTCCCGCCGCTCTCTTTCCCCTCTCCGACGCTAGACATCACCCCTGCAACAGGCCACCCGCACCCCTGAATACCCATCGGAAAACTAGATGTGCAGTTTTTGTAGAGAAAGCTGCATGGCTCGCACAGACTACATTTCCTCCAGAGTGCCTGGCTAATACTTTAATAGTGTTTGTAGAAGATGTGCCATTTAAAGCACTGATTGATACCGGAGCTGTTATTTCTATTATTCACGCTGATTTGTGATCTCGCCTGCCCCTTTCAACGGATTTGTTCTACGTGGTGCAAATAATGTGATTCAACCAACAGCTCAGTGCACCGTTCGAGTTTCCATTGACAGGATACGCCGCAAAATTCTGTTCGCAGTCCTGACTTCCTGTGATCACATGCGTATTATAGGGTGAGACGTTCTCTCTTGCGCATCTGCTTTCATCTCGTGCCGAGAACGCGTCCATTTGACAGAGACTCACAATTCAGGTGACGTACGTGTACCAATCGCGCCTTCGTTTACGAACTGCTGACAATTGTGTGGTGCCCACTTGGCCACGAGAAACTTCTTGTAGTTCACTCTGACATCACCGATGGTGACGTCATAGTTGTGCCGTCAGCTCGTTGCGTATCCAAAGTGATTGCACTAGTACCCAGCCTTGTTCGTTTCACGAACGGCATGGCTACTTTGGCTTTACTGAACGTAACTAATGAGTTCAGTGTGTACTTGAGTGTTTAGTTTGAGGTGTTTGTTTGCGTGTTATTAAAATCTGCTGTGTTGCCATGCGTCTTCCCTCTCCATCTCTATTAACACCCGCACGCCTCCGAGATCAGTGACACACACAATGGTGAACATCACAATTGGCGAGCCTGTGCCAGGATACGTCCCCGGATTCTATCCAGCCCTGTCACTGATACTCGGGAGTTGCCAAGATGGATTGGGAGGCGATATTGGTACTATTCGTGAGCAGAAGCTCAACAAAGAGCAGGGCCTCAAATTAATCGAGGATGAAAAGAAACGCGTAGAAGCCGTTCGATTAGCAGAACTTGCTGCAGCTAAGAAAGCATATGAGGAAAGAAAGCAGCCTAGAGAAAGAGATAAAAATGCTACAAGAGAAAGCTCAGGCATCGAAAATGAAAGAGCGTGAGGCTGAGTTTAAGACTGAGAGTAGCCCGCTAGTGTAGCAGATCTGCCGGACATCAGAAAGATGTCAGAAGACGTTGGCAGAATAGATAGCGCCTATGACGGCGTAGAGGAGAAGATCACCACTGAGGAGCCTTTGACGCATAGTGGCCAAGATAAGAGGATGGCTGATATTATATAAAATGTTGTTGGGCTAGTTGGTACATTCTTCATACAACGATAGGACGCAACACATCAAGGAAAAAAATACAGGTGAAAGGAAAGAGCGTCACTCGCAACTAACTTTATTCCGAGAAAGCATCGCAATATATAGCTGAGCTAACACATGCACGGCAAGGTTCCACGTATCACCCCACCCAGATGAGTCAATAAGAATCATGTGCTTGTTTAAAAAGCAGCTAAAAAATTCAAACTCGGCGCCGTGCAACACCACTGACGTATCGCTAATGCAGATATCTTTTTTTCTTTTATGCCTCGAGCATTTCTCGTGCCAGCACCTCGTTGCTTCTACCCAGAATGCTGATCTCCTTAAATTTACATTTACATGCTTTGCAGTGCGCAGGTAAATGTGTCGAAAGGTTATTCTTAATGGAAAGTGCGTGCTCTCGCTCGGTCGTTAACACATCGACCGTTTGGCCGATGTAAACCCTGCACAGCTGAGCGGAATTTCGTAAACCACACCCACCGCACAGGTGACGTCGGGATTTACATGCCTCTTGCCACATATAAGCGGTTTGGGTGCTTTGGAAATCCGCGGGCACAGGCCTGACAGCTTCCTTGGTGCAGAGAGGGCCACTGGGACATTGTACCTATTCGCTACCTTCTTAAGGTTGTGCGCAACCTTATGCACGTAGGGTACAACTATTGGCCTTGTTTCCATCGGTTGTCGTTCCTTCTTTTTTCTTTTAATTTTTGAACGAGTGTTTCAGCTACAGCACCAACGACGGAGCGAGGATACCCAGCTGAGTAGAGCCGGTTGACCTGACTGTCAAAGCTCTCCGCCATCCTGTGAGGGCACGATTTCGCCAGCGCACCTTCCAAGCACATAGAAGCAATGCCTCTCTAATTACTTTTGAGTGGGCCGCATCATAGGGCATCAACTCTTTGCATGATCGGGGACGGTAGGCCCAGCAAATGTGTTCCTCTGATAGCGTGAGGCTCAGATCTAAAAATTGTATTTGTTGTTAGTAGGGAGCTCATGCGTGAAGGCCAGCCCTTCGTATGTTGTCTGAATTCCATCAAGATTTCGTCCACCAAGTTAGTGGTAGTCATACATAGTTTAGTATTTAAAACTACTAAAAAGTCGTCGACATATCTAAAAACCCTATGCACCTTTGCATTGTCAAGGCCCTGAGCTAGCATTCCGTCAAAAGGGGCTAAGAACATGTTGCACAGCACTGGGGCTACGCACGATCCAATACATATCCCGTTCCGTTGAATGTAAACCTGCTCTTCGTTCGTCACAAATGTCGAACACAGATAAAATTCTAGTAAGGTCAGGAAATTATCAACGGAAATTCCTGCAGTCCTCTCAAAGGCAAGAACGCCATTCTCTTCAATACAGGTTCTCACAACGGTAAATAATTCTGTATGCGGCACCGAATAAAATAAATCTACTATATCAACTGAGAACGCACAGCCACCCTGTTGGAAACCTTGCAAGAACTGCGTAACGTCATCCGAATTTCTTGCGATAATTGGATCTTCCACCACAAGCGATTTTAGTTGTTTTAAAAGAAACCGGCTTACAAGTTGTTGCCACGAATCTCGTTCACTAACAATACAGCGGAAAGGCTTCTCTGGCTAGTGTGTTTTTACGCTAAAAAACACCGATAGCATGCCTAGTTTCGGAGCATTAACAGCTTTAGTCAATCTTAAAAGTTCAAGATCCTTACACAGCACCGTGGCCTTGGCTTTTACCTTGTTCTCCTGAATCTTCACTGGCCTGAAGTTCATTCCTATGCAAGTGCAGCTTGTTTACTGTAGGCTCCAGAAGACTAACAACAAATCCTCCCTCCTTATCGGCTTGCAGGAGCTGGAGATTGTTTTGCTTAAAATAGGAAACCACTTCTCTAGTTGGATCCTACAACACACATGTTCACGCGGTACACTTTTTGCAAGGCACTCCACTCCTTCCAAAAGGCATTTCATTGTCTTCACCTTTCACCGCGTTAGACACACGCCAATTCAGTGCCAGCAGTCCGTGAACTTGAAGTCCCGGGGGCATGAAAACTTTGGTCCTTTCTTCAGCGTGTTGGCTATCCTTTCAGGCAGGTGCAAAAATTAAAAGGAAAAAAGAAGGAACGACAACCGATGGAAACAAGGCCAATAGATGTACCCTACGTGCATAAGGTTGCGCACAACTTAAGAAGGTAGCGAATAGGTACAATGTCCCAGTGGCCCTCTGCACCAAGGAAGCTGTCAGGCCTGTGCCCGCGGATTTCCAAAGCACCCAAACCGCTTATATGTGGCAAGAGGCATGTAAATCCCGACGTCACCTGTGCGGTGGGTGTGTTTACGAAATTCCGCTCAGCTGTGGCAGGGTTTACATCGGCCAAACGGGTCGATGTGTTAACGACCGAGCGAGAGAGCACGCACTTTCCACTAAGAACGACCTTTCGACACATTACCTGCGCACTGCAAAGCATGTAAATGTAAATTTAAGGAGATCAGCATTCTGGGTAGAAGAAACGAGGTGCTGGCACGAGAAATGCTCGAGGCATAAAAAGAAAAAAAGATATCTCCATTAGCGATACGTCAGTGGTGTTGCGCGGCGCCGAGTTTGAATTTTTTAGTGCTTTTAAACAAGCACATGATTCTTATTGACTCATCTGGGTGGGGTGATACGTGGAACCTTGCCGCGCATGTGTTAGCTCAGCATATATTGCGATGCTTTCTCGGAATAAAGTTAGTTGCGAGTGACGCTCTTTCCTTTCACCTGTATTTTTTTCCTTGATGTGTTGCGTCCTATCGTTGTATGAAGGATAGCTGATATACAGATTCCGGTTTACGCAAACGAGAAACAGAAGGTAGTAGAAGAGAAAGTAGCCCAACCTCGGGGCTACTTTTTCAACAGTGCTTTCAAAGGCACTGTTGTCACGTGCGTCCCTCGAAACTCAGCCCGTCTCTGTGCTTACCTCGACTACTGCTGTTCCAGAACCACCCGCAGCTATAGATGCGGTTCCTGCTTCTGTTCTCACTAGTGCAATCAGCACGATCTAACGCCACAGCAGACGCAGGAGTTACTGGCGTTGTTATCCACGCATAAAGACTCTTTCGACGTGCATTCTGCTCTTCTGGGACAGATCGCATACACACAGATGAAACTTCTATCGTGCGTCATCGACCATATCGCGTCTCTTCCGCCGAACGCCAGATCATTGACACCCACGTTGCTGACATGTTGAAACGAAGCATAATCCGCCCCTCCTCAAGCCCTTAATTGGTTGTCACCTGCTGTTTTGGTGCGTAAGAAAGACGGGTCGGTGCGATTTTACGTCGACTACCTATATATATATATATATATATATATATATATATATATATATATATATATAGAGAGAGAGAGAGAGAGAGAGAGAGAAGGAAGGGAACCGAGGGGGCCCGATATTTAGTAATCATATCATAAGAAGCCAACAAGCGCAGACACCAAGGGCAACATAGGGGGCATTGCTTGTGCTGACTAAATGAATTAAAGATATGATAAAAAATGAATGGAAATGAAAGTGATGAAAAAACAACTTGCCGCAGGTGGGAACGCCTTACGCGTTCGCATTTCGCGCACAATTGTTACCCTGTTTTTCATTCACTTTTATTTCCATTTAGTTTTAATCATTTCTCATTCATTTAGTTAGTTAGTACCAGTAATTTCCCTAATGTTGTCCTTGTGTGTGTGTGTTGGCCTATTATGATATGATATATATATATATATATATATATATATATACGCGTAAAAAATATATGCGTGTGTGTCATAGAAACACTTGAAATGTGTGTCATAACAATTAGTGCAGTCACCTATGTGTTTAAACTAACCTTCAGCTACCTGAGCGTCCTCGAGACAAAAGCTTGTGGCACATTTCTGGGCCACGATTTTAGAGTGATGCTTATAGCTCGATTCTATGCCCACCCTTCTAATCCACCGTTCACGGCCGGCTGTTCCCATTGATAACACGGGTAAAGCGTCGCTGTAACTATTGACTAACCGTGAAAAGCGCCACAATTAGCATCGGAAAAGACATCGCTACGAAATCGCGGCCATGATATCAGCGCAAATTACGTGCGCTGAACGAAAATCTAGTCTTTCTTTCCTTATCGGCATGGCCTGTACTTTTCAGTGATATACTATGCAGCCATTGCTGACTTGAGAATGCTTGTGATACGTTTTCATAATAGCGCTTCGTGAATGGTAGCCTAAAGGTATTAGCCATCTGCACCAAAAGGAGCTGTGAAAGACAGGCATGCAGTGTTGCACAATGGCTTGTCTTACATAATCGTAGTCCTTGATGGGTTTGTGAAGCTAAACGAAAAGGGAAAAAAAGATATGGAAAAGGAAGAAGATGATTCCGAAAAGAATAAAAAAGTAATTAAAGAAATTTGGACTACCATGTTGCGCCTTTTACATTTCGCCCCCATCGAAATGCTGCCGCATCGGCCTGGATTTGATCCCGCGACCTCGTGCTTAGTGGCGCCACGCCAAAGCCACTGAACAACCACGGCGTGTACCGAAAGGAATTGTAAAATATTGCTTTAAAAAGGCCCCGAACCACTTTCTATCGAAGTGAAGAAAGGCATTTGAAGTGAAAATAGGCTATTTCAGAAATACTTTGCCGCAAAAAGTACTTCAATGCGTTCAGCAGAAGCGGAGTCATTGGCAATCAAACACAGCTTTCGCGGTGCTTCCACTCCTTCTTCAATGCCTTGCTACGGCTACGGCGGAGTGCGACGTGGCCACAACGCTCCGCCTTCTAAATGTTACCGTGGCGCGCAGTTCAAATTTCATTTGGATGTTCACGTAGACGCCACGACTACCTATTTTAGTGCCTACAACGCGTGAAACGTTAAACCCAGAGCCCACGTACGCTTGCGGACGCGTGCAAGCTCGCGTCTACGAGCTTGCGCGCGTCCGCAAGCTATGAGCTTGCGCGCATCCACAAATACGCGCGACAGCGCGCGCTCACTGGCCTCACTCGTTGACGCCTTGCCAGACACCACTTCGTACTTCGTTGTTGACAGTGCTTCAAAATGCTTCGATATCTATAAACGTAATTGTTATATTTTTGGAGCTGAAATCAGAAAAAAAGTGAAGAAAAGGCACTTTATTGCATGGTATAAGTCTGCTTAACTGAGAGTTGAATGTACCGCGCAGTCGCTGCGTATCCAGGCGCGTAGACGCAAGGCAGCCCAGGCGCACGATAACTGAACTAAGATAGAGTGAGGTCACTCTAACTGAGAGGAGCTGATCACCGAGATCACGCCGCGTTTCGACGCGTACGAGCCGTGCCGCACCGTCTGCGCATGCGCGGGCGCGCGTTTGCAAGCGTACGTGTGGTCTAGCCAAACGCGGTTGTCCTCAGCGAGCCGCAGTGCGCTTAGCCAGTGCAGTCGTCGGCAACCCGCGGCGGCCGCGGTATCTACGCCGTATCCGTATCCAGGGGCCGTAAACGGTCCACTTCGGTGATACTATCGTCAACGGCACGCGCTGATTGGTTGTCTCTGAAAATTTTGATGAGCTGATTGGCTGGTTGAGCACGACGTCATCCAATTTGCTCAACCAGGCATCAGCGCGCACCTGTCGGCGATATTGTCGCCGAGGCGATACTATCGCCAAAGTGGATCGTTTCAGAATACGGCCCCAATAGAAGGCGCGTATGGGAATCCGCTTTATTACGGAATAAATCGTCCAGGAAGGATTGAAGGCTTCTGTTGAAAAGAGAGCGTTTGAGAGAAAGGTGACTTCGCGCTCCGCTTGCGAGCTCCACGCACCGCGTACGACAGCAATCTTGGTTGATTTGTTACAGCGGCGTAGCTATACCCGCGGACTATGTTTTTCACAGCCCGAGGGGTTTCAGAGCCACTTCAAGTGTAACGCAGTTTTCATGATTGCTACTTTTCTTTTACCTGCAGGGACGCTTTACATAATCTGTTACGCAAAATTAATTAATTATTGCAAAAATATGTATACCACACACATAAACGATACACGCTCTTCTAAGCTCTCCCGTAGCCTTTGTACCTCTACCACGTGACCGGCTTCCCACGCTTCCCACACAAACACCCTTTTACACTTTGACACACTCCTAATGCTAACGCATTAATACAGCAGGCGTTCGTATACGTACAAGTTATTCAGGGCTACTGCTTTCCTTGCTATTAGTGAAAACGAATGATCCCCAGAACAATGCATGCTGAACCATTGAGTTTTCTGCAATAATCACTAGAGGGAAATTTGCCGCTGCGATCGTTCAAGCACCATGGAATGATGGTTAGTGCGCGGATTTGCCCAGTAGTCATGCTTGTGGCTTCAGGCGTTCTTGTGGCTTCGTTTATTACTCTTTGTCTGCCTTCATTGGCCTAAATGTCTGAGCAGTCCATGGTTTCTTAATTGCGGAAGGCAATGAGATTCTGCGAACACGCATAATCGCTGCTAATTACAGTGGTTCCCTTTGTCATCGCATCCGTGGTGTAATGGTTTCGATATCGGGTTTCTGTGCTTGAAGTCCTGCGCTTCAATCGTGGCGGCGGACAATTTCAATAATGCCTAGCTAATTATTTATAACGCAGTACTTTCTTCAAAATGATCACTTTTTCGCTTCTTTGATCACTTCTTTTTCAAAAGTCACGAGGCCATTTAAAGCGCGAATGACGAAGTTTAGTACAAATCCATGCACGTACTACCCCAGCATTCCCGTGCTACCCTGCTCGGTACACACGGTGCCAAAGTTCCCTCTTGTGAAACTCTACGAGATAAACGGACACAATGCAAAGCAAATGGCTCAGGAAAGAGCTAGAACTTGTTTGTTACAAGGGGAGCGCTATACGTTTTAAGGCTACAGAGCTGGGTGGGCGAGGACTAAAGGCAGGCATAACGCACGCGGTATTCCCGGCTCGGGAATAGGCCTTCTTCACGCCAGGGCCGCTTAGAGCACTGCACGGGCTCGGGCTTACCCGAAAGCCCGGGCCCGGCCAGGCCCGTGGGCCAGGCCGGGTAGAGCAGTTTTTGTAGCGTTAGCTACACTGGCCTAGCCAAGCCCGTTTCGCGCGGCACATCAAGAGCCGTGCTGCGCATGCGCAAGGATCAGTGATGTCACACGGCTTGCGCACCGGAGCCACCGGAGCCGGCACCTCTCGCGCACTCCGCCGCCGCCGCGCGACTCACCGCCGCCGGTGCGCATTCCAGAGGAGTGACGTCGTAGCCGTGGTAGACGCACTGGCGCCGGCGCGCGCTCGCTGTGCAGTCGCCGTCTGACACTGCGCTGGAGATGCTGCGCTTCTGACTGGCGTTTTCCAGTGTGGTATAGTCATGGAGAAGGAGAGCGCAAATGCTGCTCAACAGCGCAGAAGAACGGAGAAGCTTGACTCATAAGAATAATCTTATCTTCAGAATAATCTTAAGAATAAGCTAAGAATAATCAGCTGAACCTTTGCTACGCTAACGCTACGTATATCCTGGCATAGCCGAGCTAAGCCACTGAAACTTTTTTCACGGGCTCGGGCCGTGCTCGGGCACGGCATGTGCTTTTGACCCGGGCCCGGGCCGGGCTCAGGTTATTTGACGCGGGCCCGGGCCGGGCTCGGGCTTTCGGTGGTGCGCATGTAACGTGCAGCGAGCTATTCTCGGGCGTCTCAACTCTGAAAAACATGTATTTTTCGGTCTCGGGTCGGGTACGGGCCGTTTCGAGCCGGGCTCGGGCCGGGCCCGGGCCTAAGGTAAAGGGGTGGCGGGTCGGGCCGGGCGGGTAACGTAGATTATTTCCGGGCCCGGGCCGGGCCGGGTCTCACCATAAAAGTTTTGATCGGGCTCGGGCGGGCCGCCCAATGTAAAAACGAGCCCGGGCCGGGCCCGGGCCGCAAAAATCGGCCCGTGCAGTGCTCTAGGGCCGCGTGACCAGAATACGCAACTCAGGAGCTTTGCTTGCCGCCAGTAGCAGCGGCGAGAACATTGCAAATTGCGGCGCGCAGTCCGGGGCAGCACTGAGTTACCGCCAGTACTAGGCGAAAAAAATTTTTTTTTCGCTCGCCACGCATTTGTGCTCATGCGCGCGTGCAAGTACACATTCGGCAGCAAACACAACACTTTTGCTAGCGTATAACGTATAGCGTAGCGCTTACGGATGCCTTAGCTCCCCCAGCTCTTTCCTCACGTAGTACACCGAAAAGGGTCTTTTAAGGGTTAATAAATGGTAATGATCTTGCTCTCCGCAGTTGCATCACTTCGGTATGCTTTAATGATCAGCACGAATATATGGCTGCTAGGACGGTGGCCTAAGCCTAATTGGGATTGTAAACACTTCAAGTAGGACAACTCATGTAACTGAGATACTCACGCAGTATAGCCCCACCATTAGAATGACGTCACTCAGTGCGTTCGAGCCGTGGGCGAAGCCCAGGATCGCTTTCATCGTCCATTGCTCTAGAAGGAGTGGCAATATTTTTGTATGCTAATTAATAGTCTCACAGTGTCAGGTGAGGACCGACATTCGCTGTATACGAGCGCACCGACGTGCGTGGTTTGATTCGACGTTGCAAAACACTTTCGCAGCAATTCTAGTTCTAGGGTCAATTATCGCAGTTATCAAATGTACAGCAACAGCCAGTGAGCATTGTTCCATTTAAGTTATTAAAGTTGACATGATACCTGCGATAGGGCTAAAACAAATAAAGGTCATGCAAAGAAAAAAAAACTTTGTTTCACTATTGTGAGGTGAAAAACGAAGTGCGGACGTTGCGAAAAAAATTGGCGTGACGACATCAATTCTCTGGTTCTTTTCTGTATATTAAAACGCGACGAAACTGGATGAACACCGATGGAAGTTTTGTTTCTTTAGAACGTACAGTTGTTCAACTGCAGAATGCATTAAACAAACCTGAAAGATTGCTTCAAGTGAGAAGTTAGTGGTAAGTGTAGATAAAATTAAATACATTTCAATAAAGACCACTAAGAAAGCGTGCGCCATTCAGCTTGCATTTCGAGGACACGGTGTTATGGCGGAGACAGTATAAATAAGATTCTTGGGCGTGTTTGAAGACAAAGAAAATGTAAATAATTAAGTAAGCAGACTCAGCTCTGAACTAAGTAACGCAATTTGCTTACAATTAAAATGGCTAGATTTAATTGTGCAAGGTAAATGAGTTATTGGCCACATCTTTCGTTCATCCTATTGCACATTATTTCGGACATATTAACCTGAAAGCTGTAAAGGAGTACGTTTATCTAGGTCAATTACTCACAGCGGACCCTGATCATAAGAAGGAAATTTACAGAAGAATAAAATTGAGTTGGAGTGCATACGGCAGGCATTTCCAAATCCTGACTTGGAGCTTACCACTGTCGTTGAAAAGAAAAGTGTACAATCATTGCATTTACCGGTGCTAACATATGGGGTAGAAACTTGAAAGTTAACAAAGCAGCTCGAGAATAAGTTTAGGATCGGACAAAATTAAAGCGATAGAACGGAAAATGTTAGGCCTAACTTTAAGAGACAGTAAGAGAGCGGTGTGGATCAGAGAACAAACTGGTATAGCCGATATTCTAATGGACATTAAGAGGAAGAAATGGAGCTGAGCAGGCCATGTGCGTAGGATGGATAACCGGTGGACCATTATAGAGTTACAGAATGGGTACCAAAAGAAGGGAAACGCAGTCGAAGACGGCAGAAAACTAGGTGGTGTGAAGTGAGAAAATTTGAAGGCGCAAGTTGGAATCAGCTAGCGCAAGACAGGGGCAAGGGACAATTGGAGATCGCAGGGAGAGGCCTTCGTCCCACAGTGGACATAAAATAGGCTGATGATGATGATGAACCTGAATTTGCTGCAAAAAGGTATTAAAAATATATTGTGGCGACTAAACACAAGAAGAAGACCGAAAGCGGATGCGTTTCACGTCGGCTCCGTAAACTTCGAATGATTGCCGGTGGTTTTTCGACTATAACGAGGAAATTCACATCTCAGGAGAGGCAGGAAGATCCAAGCATCACCTGGACACCTAATCAACCAGGTGGGCCATTTCCAGCAATCATTGCAAACAGTTTGCCACGCCGACTGGGAAGCCTAAGCCTAGCGATAGCATCCCCGTCGCGATGTATCACCAGCTACGATGGCTGACGTGCTCAGCCTAACGCCTCTAAACATGCCAAACATGGACGTTGTACGTGTATAAGGCGAAGATATTCAACCAGAAGAGTTGGACCAAGGCCATTGGTTCGAAATTAAAAGAAATCATCGAAGACTCACTGTTGACGTGGACCGGCCACGTAGTGAAAAACACCACTTCAGCGAGCTAACGAAACCTCATGGAACAAGAAAAGGGGCAATCGGCAGATCCGACAATTAATCGTCGCAAGCCACATGCCACATTTACCAGTGGAAGACTACAGGATCATTATTAGACCAAGAGGGGGACTCAACGTGATTGAACACGGTACAGACCGCATCTACCACAGCGTACGACGTGCTGCGAATGTTGAACGTACAGCGGATGAAGAAGATCATCTTTGCCTCAACCAGAAGCAGAACATTATAGTCCTCAGCACACCATCAAAAGAAAGAGCCAAAAAGTATGTCGCGATAACCAGTCTGAGCATTGCGAGCAAGGAATATGAAGCCTGTGTTATCGCGCAGCACCGGAGAACACCTCGAAAGGAGTCATCCGATGTATCTCTGCCAATGAAAGCCCGGAAGACATCGTTAGGAAGCTGGTCACTCCACGTAACCCCAGCGTCCTCTACGCCAAGCGTATGGGCAATACAATCAACGTAATCGTCATTTTTGATGGATATTACGTCCCTAGCTATGTGAACTACGGAGCTGCGCTTGTTCGATGCGCACTTTACAAGAAACAATTTGACATCTGCTACGAATTCGGAAGACTTGGACACCGAGCGGACGTATGCCCCAATCCTACTGACAAAATTTGCCGGAGTTGCGGCACCAATAATCCAAAGCAAGACCACGAATGCAAAGCAGAATGCCAACTATGTGGAAATGAGCACCCGACCGCGGATAAACGATGCAGTGTCGATGCCGATCACTTCTCCGCAAGACCCTCACTATCGCAAAAGGCAGAACCTTAGTGATCGGAGGGGATTTCAACGCACAACACACGGCATGGGGATACAGATTTGAAAACCCCAAAGGTAGACACCTAGGGCTAGACGCACAACAAGAGGGCCTTACCCTCCTCACAGACCCGTCGACTCCTACGAGGAGAGGGTCTAGTGTTAGTGTGGATACTACGCCAGATCTCACCTTTACAAAGAACATTAAGGATGCGAATTGGCTTAACACCCAACAGGATCTCGGCAGCGATCACAATATCCTCGAAATCACTGTTAAAGCAGGGCCTAGCAAATCCAAGGGCAAACAACTGAAAATTGTAGACTGGAACAAACTCAGACAAATTCGCGAGAAAAAGGATAATGCTATCACCGACATCGCGGACTGGAGCACGCAGCTGAAGCAGGATGTTAACTCAGCCACACAAGTAATCCCCCAGGACGCGCAAATGGAACAGGTAGACAGTAAACTGCTAAATATGTGGGAAGCTAAAGAAGGTCTCCTGAGGAGATGGAAAACTCAGAGACACAACAGGACGCTCCGGCGCAGGCTAGCCCGACTTAACAGAGATATAGAAGCATACGCACAACCGCTCTGTAACCAACAATGGGAAGCAACATGCACCAATATGGATAATCAGTTAGGATTATCCAGAACGTGGAACTTCCTCAGGCACCTTTTGAATCCTGAGGAAAGTAAAGCCACGTGCAGACAAAACAAACAAAATCTTGCATGCCTATGACAAAACTGAAGAAGCTTTTATCGATAAGATAGCCACAAGGTATTTATCTCGGGCTAAGCCAACAACTCACCCAGATTACACAGGCACCAAAAACAGACAATTAGACGAAGAGATTAGCGAAGCGGAATTGAGAGCAGCTATACAAAAGCTAAATACTACATCCGCGCCAGGACTAGACGGAATAACTAACAAGATCCGAAATCTCGATGATGCCTCTCTAGAACAACTTACCAAGTATATAAACGCATGCTGGCTATCCGGTACAATACCACAGCAATGGAAAACGGCCCAGATTATTCTAATACCTAAACCAGGCAAGAGGCTGCAGTTGGAGAACCTGAGACCCATTTCACTCCCGTCCTGTGTGAGCAAACTCACGGAGCACGTTGTCCTAGCGAGACTGACCAACTATCTCGAGGACAACGACGTTTTCCCGCCTACAATGTTGGGCTTCCGGAGAAATTTGTCTACACAGGATGCAATGCTCCAACTTAAGCATCAAATTATAGATAACATCAGTCGGAACACCAAAGCTATCTTAGGATTGGACCTAAAGAAGGCGTTTGACAGTGTTAGCCACGAAACAATATTAAACAGAATAAATGAGCTAGGCCTAGGCCAGCGAGTATACAATTATATACAAGACTTCCTTACTAACAGAAAAGCACACATTAAGATAAGAGACCTTAACTCCAAAGAACTACAGATTGGAAGCGCAGGTACGCCCCAAGGTTCAGTAATATCACCGATGCTGTTTAGCCTGGCTTTAATTGGATTACCAACAAAATTACAGGAAATCGATGGCCTCAATCATACCATTTACGCTGACGACATTACCCTCTGGGTGAGCGATGGCAACGATGGACAGGTTGAAAACACATTACAACGTGCAATAGAAGCAGTTGAACAATACCTAGCAGCAACCGGACTGGCGTGTTCGGCTGAGAAATCTCAGCTCCTCATTTATATACCATCGCGACGTGGCCGAAAACCACGCGACTACGAGGAACGAAACAATCCGCAAATTCGCCTAACTACCGCGGATGGTACGCCCATACCCAAGGTTGACAAGATCAGAGTATTGGGGCTCATCATTGAAAGTAACGGCTACAATGGAGAGACCATACGTAAATTAGACAATATAACATCTCAAATCATGCGACTACTGAAGCGAATAGCCAACAAACACAGCGGAATGAAAGAAGGAAATCTGCTTAGGCTAGTCCAAGCGTTTGTAATAAGCAGAATAGTATACGTCGCATCGTACCTACGATGGTACTCGTCAGAAAGATGCAAATTAGACTGCTTAATCACAAAAATCAACAAGCAAACAATCGGACTCTCCATCACCGATGGAGAGTCCGATGCAACGATAAACTACTGCAGCTAGCTAGGTCTTCACAATACACTGGATGAGCTAATCGAGGCACAACGCATAGCACAATATGAACGCCTGTCCAAAACTAAAACAGGTAGGCAAATATTGGATCGCCTGGGTATAGGGTATCATACCCAACATGCTGTCAAAGTAGATATGCCCAGACACATCAGAGGCATTATAACCGTCCCTCCAATACCCAAGAATATGCATCCCACCCACCATCATGTAGGCGGGAAAGCAGAGCACGCGTTATACAAAAGAAATTCGGTAACAGTAAGGACACCATATTTGTAGACGCAGCTAGATACAGACACAAGCGCGCCTACACAGCAGTGGGGATAAATTACGAGGGAAAATGCACGACGAGCGCTACAGTCAACACGCCACACGTAGAAACCGCAGAGGAAATAACTATCGCGTTAGCCATAGCACAAACACAAGCAGATATAATCATCAGTGATTCCCAGACGGCAATACGAAACTTCGCCAATGGTCGAATGTCCCCAGTGGCACCGACTCCTAAAATTAGTAACAACCACGACAGAAAGGTCCATCTCATCTGGACACCCGCTCACACACTACCAGACGGTAGCAATGAGGTGGCGCACCGCATGGCTCGAGAGCTTACGGACCGAGCTTCGGTTAGTCCCGCTTCAGCGATTACCGACCAGTGGGAGTGGGAAGATCGAATGACCAAATTTCATGAAATTACACAACACCATAGATTGCAGAGGCACACATTCCCGCCGCCTCATCCAAAATTAAACAAAAAACAGTCGGTCGAATGGCGGCAGTTACAAACCAGATCCTATCCGAGTCCAGCTATCATGCACATAATACACCCCAGATTTATACACGACTAACAAGTGCAGACATTGCGACTCTATAGCCACCCTAGAGCATGTCCTATGGGAATGTGCGGGTATAACACACGATAACAGTGATGCAGCCTCAAACAGCGACAGCCTCCGCGCGCGCTGGGAGTCTGCGTTGCTCAGCTCGGACCTGCAGCACCAACTCTGGGCCGTCCAGCGAGCCGAGCAAGCCGCCGAGGGCCAACAACTTGGCCGAAGCCTAGGCGGGGTCTAGGCCCACCCCCAAATCGCAGGGCACTCAAAGTTATTTGAATGAATGAATGACTAAACACGTTTACCGAGTTTGTAGTCGCTTATCAAACAGCCGCTCCAATTATTCAAATAGTGTGAAAACTCCCAATAGAGTTAGTGATCCAATTCACAAAATTAACTTGTGGGTGAATTGCATTGTGATTCTGCATATTGATACTTCATTTACAACAATTGTGCGCGTACGAGTTGTAGTCATACCGACTGTGCTTGTATTGCTTTCTATTTCATATATTTACACGCGTTCTTGTTATGGATCGATGGAAGTTATATTGAATAATAAATTCCTTTCTTGACAAAAGGAGGACCAATGGTTACAAAAGTGGTTTGAATGAATAAGTCGGGGAAGATCGGCACACATGTGAGAACGACTGGAAAAAAAATGAGCGCAGCTCGCACTGGAGGCGCAATGCTGAAGAGACAGCGGAGCTGATGGGCACCTAGCTAGTCCTGGCTTTTGGGCTAGGCTAAACACTATCAAGTCATCCCCATCATTTTCCGACATTGATTATTGATGGAATATCAATTGCCAATTGATTGGCTATCGATGACTGACTAAGATTAAGTAGTCCCAACCACGCATAGCTGAACTTAGCCAGGCTCAGCTTCGCTAGTTCACAGGCGGATGTGCCATTGCACTTGGACCCTTTCTGCACTGCCGCCAGGATCGGCCCACATTTTGTTGACGACAGACAGATTACCCTCGGCATAATGGCAGTTTCTTCCTGCATCTCCTGTGAAAAGCGTTAGTAAGTGGCATAAACAGCTCCGCTGTTATAATAGGTTGGAGTACGTTTGCTTCTTGGTGGCCAAGCGTTTCATTTTTCGTAGTTTTATAATATATTGCTGTAATTAAAAATCTCTGCTGGCAAGAGTTTATTAACAGCTGTTAATAAACTCTTCGATAAACTCTCCAAGCTCTTCGTTGGATCCCTTTTCGTAGCGTATATTTGGCGGATTCTTTAGACAGAATCTATGCGAAAAAAAGTGGGCAGCTTGCACTAGTGGTGCAAGGCTGGAGTAAATAGCGGAGCTGGTGATCGACCTAGCTTCTGCCAGGTTTTACTAGGTTTGGCAGAGTTTTGCTAGGAAATGCTAAGCGTTCCTAGCACGGTATTCCGAATCGGCTCGCCGCCGACGCGCAGATTCTCGCTTGGCCGCGCGGCGCGCTTCGAGATAAGCGGCGTCTTCTTCGGGTGTCCGGATCTTCTGTGGTCTTCCCATGTCAAGGGTGCATGTACCCGCCACAGAGTCAACGAGAGTTCTGCCGCCGTCGCGGCGATTCCGAGCTTTCTCCCCGGTGACGTCACGGCCAAGCTGGGCCTTCACATTTGTCGGGGCGTGGCTAGTCGAAACCTACCGAGCTGCTGCCGACGCCGCCCGCGTTTCTCCGGCGCGAACGCGGGAAACGCGGGCGGCGTCGGCAGCAGCTCTGCGCGTTGCGTCGTTGGTGCTGCTACAATTTCTTTCTCTCTATCTAGCTCTCATTGTCTCTTTCCCCCTCCCGAGCATTGCGGGCGCTGCACGCATGCTCTCCTTCCCTCTCCTTAACGTCCCACGTCAAGGCAACATGTGCACGGCAGGAGAGGAGGCGAGGCACACGCCGCTCTGCGAGGTGGTTGCTAGGCAACGCAGTGACGTCAAAGCTCGGCAAGGTTTTGCGGCAGCAGGCGGCACTTTTTACGGTTTGCCAGAACAGCTTCGCTGTTAAAAAGTAATAGAACAAACAATTAGCAAACCTGATTAACAACGAGCATTACCTACGTCTATAGGGCGAACTGCTTAGGAAACATAACGTGTGCAAACATTACACCGCTCTATAGCAGCGGCCATATAGGCAACCAACTCTATTGCAGCGGGGCGATAGGAAAACAATAAGTGGCAGTACAGGATGGGGACTGGCAAGCGGACGTGAAAAAAGCGCGCGATCTTTTCACTATTCACTAGCAAAACAAAAAGTTGAAAGGTGATGCAACCTTTCAACTTCGTTAAAGTTTGATGACAATGTTTTGCTGAGCGAGTTGGAGGTGAGAGTGGGGCGAATTCAGTGCGCACTGCGCTCTATATCGCGTAGGTGCGCAGGAAGAGCATCGAACTACTTAAATGTTTCCACTGCACGTACCCTACGGGATCCGCCCACATTTTTAGCGTGCACACATCCACAGTAACGACCCACATTTTAGAGCGCAGCTCTTAGGCGCCCTTTCCTGCAGCAAGCGTCGGCGTTGTCCCTCTGCGTAACCGAGCGAACGAGCACAGGGAAAGATGAAAGCGAACGCAGGTCGTAAGGTCAGAAGAAAGCGTAGTGCCGCGCAATACTTGCGACGACCACTACGAGATGGCGCCAGAGAAGCGCACCGTCGTCTTTTTACCGATGGCATGCGGCGAGCGCATACAAAGATACCATATATGGAAACAAAGCGCTAAAAAAATTATGGGGTTTTCGTGCCAAAACCACGATCTGATTATGAGGCATACCGTATGGGGGACTCCGAAATTTGGACCACCTGGGGTTCTTTAAATGCACCTAAATCTAAGTACACGGGTGTTTTCGCATGGAAACAAAGTGCTGCGTGAGCGGAGAGCAGTCTGCGGCGGCTGCTGTGAATCGCGCCCCGCGACACCCACACGCTGCCTGTCGTGATCCCCGAGTAGCCAAGCAGTCGCGTCATACTCCGCTCCGTTTGCAACGTGTCGCACGAGACAGATTGTCCGCGGCAGCCATATATCCCAAAATGAAAACACGTATAGAGTTGAACTCAAATTCGCACTAGGAGTATGGTTATCGTGGGTGAATTTTTTTTACACTGCGCTACCGGCGGGATCGACCCCCATTTTTAGACAGCACTATTATTGGGATCGGCCCACGAAAGAGGCTAGAAACACACATACCCGATACCGAAAAGTGGGTTAGGAAAGCATTGGCATCAGAAAAAAAGAAAGAAAACCTGATTTTTAAACACGATCAAGGCTAGAATATGGGACAAGTTACGAAGGAGCACACGGGCACCTTGTTTTTTGTTGTCCTGCCTCCTAGAGCTGCCTGTGATGAAGCGACTACAGGCTGCCAGTGAATTCTTGAAAGCAGGCTCGCACATATCGCCAGCTGTGCGTGTGTCAAAAAACCGGCCGCATATTGAGAAGTGGGGTGACATGACAAACGCGAGGAAAATAAAAACAAACACAAATAAAATTGTTGGGGACTTGCACGAAAAAGCCCGACTCTTAAGCTAGCCCTACATTCTCGCACGTATATACGGCAATCACGGAACTGCACGAAAAAAAAAAAGAAGAATTACGCACCTGAGGCGTCGCTCCGCCCACTCACACCGTATACCAAGCAACTTCCAACATATCCATCGTTTCCATGGCAGCGGGTTCTTTTAAAAGAGCTAGGAGTTGGAATCACAATTCGTAAAATACGCCAGCCTCGGCAGAGGCCCCGATTTAAAAGGGAAAGTTTAAATGAGCTCTGATGACTTGTCACTTCGTATGAACGTAGCTTTCATTGGCGGAGGCCCCACTTCCAAATGGATTCACAAAAGGGAGGCAGGTCCTCGAATGTGGCCAGGCCAGCACTCGGCTCCTGACATCGACGCATACTCGCTCATGAGTACGCTCGTACTCATTTCAAAAGCGTGAACGTGAGTGAGTGATGAAATGTGAGCGTAAACGTGATAATGAATGGGTTACGCCTTACGTGAGCATGAACGTGAGTGAGAGTAGACGTGGTTATGAACGCGAGTGAGAGGAGGTGAGTCGTGAGTATTAATGTGACTGAATACCTATGGCTTCCGACGTCACAATCCTTTAGGCCAGAGGGTAATCTCTTCTGAGTCTTCTCAATACTTATTAGACGGTTTTAGTTTAGCGTTAGCCTAATAGCGGGGTTAAGGGAAATAGCGTTACCGTTCCGCAAACGAACTTTGCAAAAAGAGAGTTTTAGTATAGCGTGTTAGCGTAGTTTACGTGCGGGACGCTATTCCATTACGCTTTGAATTTCGCATGCAAAGGGCACCTAAGATATATGTGTGTGCATTCGGAAAGTGCGAGAGGCAGCGCAATGGAAGCCAGGAGCGCGTTGTATTTTTACTTGCCATGTCCGCCGATCTGCAGAGCGAAACAGACAAGCAGTACAAGCTGTCTACCATAGCCTCCGAAATGTTCCTATCTCAGAGGCCATATGCCGTCGCCACGCCTATCTCCCACTTTACCGAGAGGTGGCGCTTTCATTAATGAAACACAGAGCACTGTGGGGCCACAATAAGTATGAGGTGGTGCGTGGAATCTGGAAAGGAGTAATGATGCCAGCGCTAACATTCGCAAATGCCATTATATGCTTAAAATCGGATATATTGGCGGGTTTGGAAGTTAACCAAAGATCAGTAGGCCGGTTGGCTTTGGGAGCACACGGTAATACGACAAATGAGGCAGTGCATCGAGACATGGGTTGGGCCTCTTTTGAAGTCCGAGAAGCACAAAGCAAAATTAGTTTTGAAGAAAGGCTCAGGAACATGGATGAAAATAATGGGCGGCTAAAGTGCACAAGTATCTCTACATGAAAAGCGTGGACACAGAATGGAGGAAGAGGTCAAGGAAGTTGGCAACCAAGTACAGGATAATCGAAACTGTAAATAGACAACCAGGGGTCATCACAAAAAACTGAGAGAAATAGAGACCGTGAATTGGATGCAAAGAATGGAAACGAAAAGGACAATGGAGATTTACAAGAATCAGAAGAAAGAATTAAAAGGGAAAATCTGTACGATAATACAAAGGGCAGTGCCTTGCTATTTGAGGCTCGAGCCGGTTGCCTAAGGATGAAAACATATCGGAACAAATATTCGGAACTAGATGAGACATGTGTATGCTGCAGTAAAGATCCAGAGACCACTCAGCACATCCTAATGGAATGCGACGGGATCCACCCAGCGAGAACCGTAGGTAACGTGCAACTCCCGAAGCGCTGGGGTTTAAAGTGGAAGGAAACAAACAGATCAGCCGTAGAGATCAGCAAGAGACTAGAGTACAGGTGGAAAAAAAGCAGGGAAAAGATGGATACGACCTGATCTCTTAAAATCATAGGCAGCGGTACAAGCTAAATTTTTGAAAAAAGATAATGAGAGGTATACAAAAATGCTAGATAAAGAACATGTGTAGTATGCCGGATTAAATCAAGCAGGCTAGGTGACTATTTGTCGCCACCCCGTTTCAAAGGGGATGCCAATATATCATCATCATCATCATCATCATCATCATCATCATCATCATCATCATCATCAAATTTCTCTCGTTAGGCTTAGGCGCGTTCGAAACGAGAAGCGATCTCGAAAATTCCTTAATATTAGCCATAACACGTGCACTCTCGTCGACGCGGCATCAGACTAAGCAAAAGCCGTTTACGCAGTCATTTGCTACGAACGAAGTGAATTCTACAAAAACAACGCCAAATTCAGTTCGAAGCGGGCGACCGGGACCGCCGCCATGTTTTACGTGAACTACGCACGGTAAACGGTGTGGGTCGTTTAGCGTTCTGCGCATGCGTATTTCGATCACGCTATTCCGGTAAGCCCGCTATTCCGGTAACCACGCTAAACTAAAACTGTCTATTAACAGCGAAGCTGTTTAAGCCAGCCAGTTTCACGAAAAGTTGTTTTAAGCCAGTTTCACAAAAAGCCAGCCGAGCCGTAGCCAAAGCACCAGTGACGCCGCAGCTGCCTGCCGCTGCGTTGCTTAGCAACCATCTCGCGGAGCTTCACTGGCTATGGTCGGGAGAGAGAAAGAGAATATGAAAGCGAGAGAAAGAAAGAGATAGAAACTAAAGCCCCTTGATAATTTGAAAGTACTGACCACGGAGTAAGATAAGACAGAAGCGCCGACTCTGCTCGTCTGGAAGGGACACATTCTGAAACGCCGGCTCCTGCTTCACGGCGTGTTCGCCAGACGGCGCTACGAATGATGAAAAACTAAAGCCCCTTTATGAAAACTCTGCAGCGGAGAGGCGGGCACGACAAACCGAAGGAGCAAAGGGACGGGGACTCACTCGCGGCACCTGCTTGTCAGCTGCTCCGCGCACGCCCTCGCCTGTGCGCTGTACGCGCATAGCTCTTGCGGTTCACGGAGTGACGTTAGCAGGAAACAAGTCATGTATCACTTTGTTTATTTATTTTATACAGGCCAAATGCAGGGCATTTGTCAGGTAGCCTACATGGAACTTTACAAGGCACAGGAACAGAAAATAACGAAGACGGAAAGAAAAACTATAGCAAATGGTAAGGCGATATAATGGCAGTTCGGTTGGTCTCGAGAAATGACAGACGACAGCGAAAAGAAGCCTTTAATGCAAAGCTGACGATTATCACTTTTTTTATCTGAGCACGCGTCAAGTGCTAAGATGCTTCGCTTGCTTCTTCGTTTCTTGCGGTGCTTTTCGTGTCGCCCGGTTCTCTTGCGAGAACATTCTCATTAAACATAATTGGGAATTCCTTCCAGTGTTTCTTGCTTATTATTTCACAAGAGAAGCTCTAATTATGTGTCTGCATAACTGGGGAATCATGTCGAAGGCAAGGCTGAGAGTTTACAGGGTAGTCAGCCGGTATTTACACTGGCTAAGCTCCTTGTCTTTCTTTCCCTTTCTCTCTCTCTACATCACGGCATGTCTCTGGACAAGGAAAGGTACCTGCACTGTGTGTAGTTGTATGGTATGGTATGGTAAAACTTTATTATTGTCCCTCGGAACGCGCGTCAGCACGTAGCGGGCCACTCCCACGTCGGCACAGAAAGGCCGAGCCTCTCTGCTAAGTCGCGGGCCCGATGGACAGCCCATAGCTGTGCTTCGAGATCGGGGCTGCTAAGGGCAGCCTCCCATTTGGTCGACGTGACATCGTCGCCGTCGTGTAACGCGGGGCACCGCCAGAGCATATGTTCCAAGTCAGCTAGGTCTGAGCATAGCTCGCAAGCATTGGTCGATGCTTGCGACCAATGGTCGATGCTTGTGACCAGCATTGTGCACTGGCGTGCACCAGTCTCACAAGATTGTCCTCTCCAAGACCCTGCTGCCGGTTGGCAACTCTCCGTATGAGTATGATGGCATTGTCTGTTTTTTGGCTAGTTTAGACACCGTCAGGTTATTGGAGCCGTTTGATTCGATCGTCATACCTAGGACCCGGAGGGAGTCCACCCTGGGGATGACACCGTCCTCACTTGTCCGTAGAGTGATGTCAACGTCCTCTACAGGCTTCCAACCCTTCGGTTTGGGCCTCCTTCGCCTGGGCGTGTAAATGAGCAGTTCTGATTTCCGAGGGGAACACCGAAGGCCGGTCGGCTTAAGATATTCCTCCGTTATCTCGATGGCTTCCTGCAACGCAGCCTCCACCCGTCCATCACTGCCTCCGGTACACCAAATGGTGACGTCGTCTGCATATATTGTGTGGTTGATACCCTCGACTTTGGAGAGTCTCCTCGACAGACCGATCATGGCTAGGTTAAACAGGGTCGGGATATGACAGACCCCTGTGGCGTCCCTCTGAAACCCAGCCTAACCGAGTCCGAAACGAGGTCTCCCGCCCTGAGAGTGGCTTCTCTGTCCGCAAGGAATGATCGTGTGTAGTCGTGGAAGCGCTTGCCCAACCCGAGGCTAGATATCTGGCTCAAGACAAAGGAATGCAAGGCGCTGTCAAAGGCCTTCTCCAGGTCTAATCCAAGTATGGCTCTCGTGTCCCTCGTGTTACGGTCAATGACTTGATATTTGATCAGCTTCATGGCACCCTGCGTTGACAGTCCTGCCCTGAAGCCTATCATATTGTGTGGGTAAATATCCCAGACGTCCAAGTATCGCGAGACCCTGTTTAAGATAGCATGTTCGGCGACCTTGCCAACGCACGAAGTGAGTGAAATCGGTCGGAGGTTATCGAGACTAGGGCTTGCCCGGTTTGGGGATGAGAATGGTGGCAGCCCTCCTCCACATCTCCGGTACTTTTCCGTCGTTCCACATCTTGTTGATAACGTCCGTCAGGTATTCCACCGACTTGTCGTCCAAGTTCCTCAGTGCCTTGTTTGTAACTTTATCCGGAACCGGGGCCGACCTGCCGTTTAAATCGTGCAGCGCCCGCCAGATCTCCTCGACACCAAACTCCGCATCCAGCTCCGGGTTCGCGACACCCCCTTATTCTGGGATGGGGGACGCCGGACCGGAGGCTACCGGCAAGTACTTCTCGATCAACCTTTCCATAACCTCCTCGTCCGAGGATTCTTGCCTGGCCCCGTGCAGCGCTCTTCCCAGCGTGCTCCGCTGGTTCGACTTGGTGTTGGTCTCGTCCAGCAGATGCTTTAGGAGGTTCCAGGACCCCCCGCTCCGCATCTGTAGTTGTAGGCAAATTTAAATTGAGCTCCTCCCGTCCTTCCCCATTGGCGTCTTCTGGTTCCTCCTGGAATTCAGCATCATTGAGCTACGCCAGGCTTCCCTAAACAAATTGAAGGAACGGCTCCGCTTCGAAGTCGAGGCACTTTCTTTACATCTAGTAGGACATCACCTTTGTCTTTGCTGAAGTAACTATCAAGAATAAGCTGCTTCTCGAGGTGTCGCGAACATATTTTATCCATTGCTTTAAGCGCTCGCTTACTTACAGGAATTTTTTGACGAAACAGGTGCAGTAGTTGAAGATCATATGGCGAAGCCAAGAGCGAAAACTTCTCGCGTCCTTTGCCATAACCAGATTTACAGCCGGGAACACAACACTGTCCTGTTGCTCAGTCTCTTCACGCACAAGTATCAAGATTCTTGTTCCGTCAGGCATGAATAAACATACTGCAGACATGGTAAACAAAACGAGGAAGACGAACATTTCGCACCTTCGCTTCCGCGCAGACGTAGAGGAGTGAAAAACAAGTACTTCTGTTGTGTCTTTTTGTACAGCACCATTTATCGTCTGTTTCCTCTAAAGACATCTCAAAATGTTTCGTATGCGTGCATAAAAGCGCTACCACGTGTTTGCGCTTTTATTATTTGTGCGCATATATTTTTTGTTTGATTGCTGTCAAATTGAGACGGCCGAGGGTCCACGTTTGTAGCAGTCGACACGCTCTGCGGGTGCCGCGCTGCCCGTTCTGCGCCGCCGTCGCCGCCGGTCTCCGCCACTCAGCGCATGCGCACATGGAAGCAAGCTGTTGAGTGTTTTTCACGCGCCTCGACAGATGGCGCTACGCGATGTATAATTTGTAGGGTGCCTCGATGCCAGCGCCGCCGTTCAGGGTGGTGCCATCCTTTGACCGCACCCGCGCCGCCGCTTTCTCGCTGCGACGCCATCTTGAGTCACAGCGAGCGGTTGCGAGTGCTTGGTGCCGGTGGTTAGTTCGAGACACAGTGCGCGCGGATGCTACGCTGACGCTTCTACTTGCTGGACAGTGTTCAGCCGCATGAATGACAAGCTTGTCAAGTGCATCGAGTCGACATGACGGGCTGTTGTGTTCCCAAGTGCACCGGATCGACGCGTAAAGGGCTTCGTTGTTTACGCTTCCCCCGGGACCCAGAGTAAAGCAAGAGATGGGAAGCCCAAGTAAAGCGGTATCACTGGAAGGCAACGGATAGCTCCTACATTTGCGAGGTAAGTGTCAAGAAAGATTAGTCTATCGCATCGTGTTTTTCTTAAATAAGAAAGTATTCTCTGATCCTCGCTCACGTACCTACGTTCGCTCACGAACTAAGCACTGCACCGATGCTGAGTAGCCTATGGTTTGCGAGCACGCGTCGCATAGGCTTCCGTTGCCGTTTTGATCAGCGCAGTCTATGCGAGTAGTACCCTTATTTTAAGAACTGACGAAAATGCTTCGCCGCGAAATAGTCTTACATTAGCTACAAATCGTCATGTAAACCACCTATTTTACTTTTTCACGGGAAGCACACATCGTGCGTATCTTGTTTCTTTTTTTGTTTTTTTTTCCTCAGTTTCTTTTTTCGCTACTGGTTATTTGGGACTAAAAAACGCAGTCCTTCTTTTGGGGAGAGCGGCTGTTGTGTACGTGGCAAGCGAAGCATTGTGATTTTCTCTGATTTCTCAGCGGATATCTTGCTGATCTCAGGTTGTTACGTTATATAGCTGATTTTTTAGACGAATATATTTGTAGTGTGGTGCTCGTAAGCCGATGGTCATTCGTGCTCATTCTCGATCGTAGTGGGTACTGTGACGGTCTTTAAATGCCTGTGCACGGTATGCCCAGGTGTAGTAGAGTTAAGGGGCATCATGGGACCAAAATGTTTCGGCGTTTCTCTGGTGTCTGTTGTAGCCTGTGCATTTCTTCGAAACGTGTGAAGCGAGGTAATACCGCATTACTTCTGCGAAAATTTATTTTTAAGCACTGTAATGGGTTCTCTGTATTTACAAATCAACTTTTCATATTAATAATCACTTTTGTTGTTTTACTTGTACTTAGAAACACTTTGAAAAGGACCAGTACGAGGGAAATCGACAGGATGGGCGCCGTCTGTTAAAGTCAACAGCCCTACATCATGGACTATATTTTCGAAGTGAAAAACATTGCTAATCTGTATTTGACTGTCTTGGTTTCATTTACGGTTTTTGTACGCGATGTGTGTGCAGTGTTTATTTTTTCCATGTAGTCATCAGTGTTCTAATGGTTATTTATAAAATGTTCTGTACTCGCCATCGATGTGTTTGGCTGATGCGACGTATTCGATGGTAGCTGATGTATGTATTCTGGCTGGATATCTGGCTGGATATCTTGATTAATATTACCCGCGGTTGCGTTTTCTTGTTTGCATTCTTGTTTTCGATTTATATTGTGTGTAATAAGGTTGATGTACTCACTTGACCCACCCCCCCCATGTAATGAATAAATAATAAAAAAAAAAAAAAAACTCTCACTATCCCGAATTGTGTGTCGAGCCTACCTTGCGAATTTTTTTTTTATCTCGTCTTTCAACATAACCTTCAGGCGCCACACAGTACATACAATTTTTCATGTACATATCTCTTTCATGATTGATTGTACTAGACATTATAAGTAAATGTATTTTGTGAATCGTTTGGTTTCTTGTGTACTACGCAAGATTGACACAGACAAGTTACGTTACATGTTTCTCTACAGCGCTAACTAAACCTTATTTTCACATCGCAGTTATTTTTACACCAGCTTAATCCTGTCAGCACACAGTTTTGTGGGCAAAAAATGCAAAATTGCACGTAGATATCGTCAAATAATTGCAACGAACGCGAAGAGCACGCGCAAGGCAATGGAAACGAACCGCCGTGCGCGAGTGGCTGGCTACGGTAAAGGAGGCGTGACGTGTAAACCAAAATACAACAGCGAAAAAGAAAAACTTCCACACACAGGGGGTCGCAAACCTTATATACCAAAGATCGAAGCGCAAAAAAAATAGTGCGTATTTCAAACATACACACGGCATGTTAAATGTAAATTGAATTAGGCAACTTGGGGCATGTTCCCGGCGCCATACATCTACGTCTTTGACCTTCGACGAGTTAACGGCTATTGGCTATAAAGATGTGCAGATGCGATACCGATAAAGAATCCTCATCAAGGCAAAGCACTTGGAAGTGCGCCGCGAGTAACACTATTTGTGAACGCAAGCGTAGCTGAGTCTCAGCTCGTGTGACTCAATATGGCGGCGCCAGCGGGGTTGTCTCCACCCTGGACGGCGTGCTGGGCATCGAGGCACCCTATATAATTTGCGTTGCACGGTGTCCTGAGCGAATGCGTTGGCGGAGTCGGCGCTCCTGTTTATCTTCTCCGTGGTAGCGACACTCTCCTCCCCGCCGCGCTTTCCTCCTTGATTCTCCTCGACCACCGGCTGCGCGGGCTGCGCACGGCACGCTATTGCGCCTGGGCTCCCGCGGACGGGCCGAAGAATGCGATGGAGGCGCATTATTTTGGGCCAGTTGCGCGCCCCAGTGGCGTAGAAAATTTTGAAAAATGGTGATAACAGCATGGAGAATGCTGAATGCAACGTTTATGAGGAGGCTGGTTTCATCTTTAAGCCGTATGAACGACACACACTGATGTAAAAGGAGCTTTGAGGCGAGTTCTATAGTTATTTTTTCTTCCACATGACACGCTGCTTTAATTTGTGCATCTGATCTAGCATTGCTTGTGGCAAATCATTCTGTGTTTGGCAGTTTTTTTTTCATGTGCGCGCATGTGGACCGCAGGTATTATATTCAGCGTGCCTTCTTATAATGAATTACTGGCGAGTGCATCGTCCGTCCATGTGTTTGTCTCAATGTCAAAGTAGCTTTTGCGCTGTGGTTTCTGCATTGAATAGGACGGTTGCGGAATTTCAGTGCGATGAAGCGGCAACCACTCATCGCCCACAATACAGAAGCTGAGGAAAGGTATTTACAGATTATTCTTTAAGCGTCGGTGTCAATGAAGCTTAAAAAATACTCGGTATACCCATTGGAGAAGGCATTCTATATTTTTAGGCAAAAGAAACGCCTCTGGAGAAGGTATTTTGATACTTCACACCGACATACCCTTAAATTATGTAGTAGGATAGTTAAAATTGTGATTTTGATTAGCGGCGTGCCCTATTGCCGAAGCATTGTAGATTGCGGGCAAGCATGCGGTGGCGACAGGCTCTGCATAAAAGATCATAGTGTCGTTGGCTGCGCCGTTAAGCACCGAGATCATTATTGCTGAAATGTATTAGAGTCGGGGCAAGGAGCAAGCAACAGCAATCACTTACTACTGTCAGTTCGAGGTTCATGCCGCTGTCGAGGGGGCTTCCTGTGCTTTACGACAGGTCGGTGGGAGAAAATTGTTGGAATGCGTTGGGCTTCAGCTTTTTTCCCAAGTTCTTGTAATATGCGCGGCTCAATTGCTCTTCAGTGAAATGCTTCAGCTAGAACATTTATCGCAGAATTATCACATCAGCAGGATGAATAAAATGTCCTTTATACGGTAAGTGGCTAATACTCTGCAGTGCTAAACGTTATTGCCTACATAGATTCCCTGCATAGCTACATCATAACCATAATTATTATTTATTGCTCAACCTTCGTAATCAAAGCGCATTGATACAATAACATCGGCTCGTGTTACATGAATGCAAAAGTTTACCCACAGAACAAAACCGAAAAATGGTGATTGTAACGCATTCGCTATTAAGCGAAGATTCCTGGCCTCCGCCTAGAAGTCAACAGCAAGGGTGCGCGAATCGCCTCCTGCACATTGCCTGTATCCGTGAGAAAACCAATAATAATCGTCACCCACTCACGCGTGCATGGCGGCCCAGTGTCAAAGCAAATTCAAGAACTTAAAAAGATTACCAGGTGTCTTTAGCTATCGCCTAAGGGACGCGAATGCAGTCTTAGTAAAATCTATTGTAATTCACCTCAATCCACACTAATCCACCTTCACGCACCTTATTCGACCTTAATATACTGTAATCCTCCTTAATAGACCTTAATCCACCTAAATGCACCCTGATACTCCTTAATCCACCTTATTCGACCTTAATCCACTCTAATCCCCTTTATTACACTTTAATCAACCTTAATCCATCTTAATTCTCTTTCATGCACAATAATAGACGTTAATCCACCCTAATACTCCTTATTACATCTTGATCCACCTAATCCAACTTAATCTCCTTAATCGACCCTAGCCCTCCTTATTTAACCTTAATCCACCTTCACCGACCTTAAACCACCTTAATCAATCATTAATCAATCATGAATTTACTTTGCTAATCATTAATAATCTATTATACACAGATGGACATGATTTGGCTCGCTTCTGGCCTTCATTAGGTCACGTTACTCTCTGTAATTCAAAGGCTCACCTTGGAACATATCCAACTAAGGGTCTCGCCTTAAAATGTGGACTAGCTGGCGCTCATCATCTGCAATACCACGGGTCTATTTCCCACTAATTTTTTCAGGCAATGCATTCATTGTATTTAAGTGACTGACACACACATCGAAGCTGTAAATAGCTCCTCTACAAGCTGCTATTCCGATTTTCAGTAAAACAGGCAACCGATCCTAACAATCACGAAAAATGCGATCGAGAGGCTGTATCTTTGGGTATATTTGTTCAGTGGAAAACTTATCTATAATGCTGCATTTCCGATTGAATAACAGTTGACGATGTGCGAGGTGATGGAGTCCCAGCAGAATATTCAGCATTCTTAGGAGAACCCAATTTTTATGCAACGTACAAATTGCCCCAACAAAAACGCTAATGAGCAGGTTGGAAGAATTGAAAAAAAAATGCAGCATTATGGGATGTTTTCATATGAGCAATAAGAAAGGCGCCTTACCTCGCAACAATACTGTTCCTTGTCGGAACAAAGTTCCTTCGGCCAATGTTGTGCAGCCACTGCTTCTTGCGCAAGCCATCACGCTTTCCTTGCGGTATCGTAAAAACTGAATTACCATCATCACGCTTCTTGTTGCAGTTATGTGCGCAGCAGCACGACATAGCGCTAGCAGACAGTGCACGAAACAGCGTGCAATGTTAGCGTGCGACGTTCTCTGTACGCCGAACCAACCGAGCTCAGGCGGAAAATGGCGCGAACGAAAAAGCAAAACGCAAACTCCGCTCGTTTCCAAGAGCAACGGCAGGGAGACCAATCATCGTGCAGGAAAACGGGCGCAAGACCGTCTGCCGCGGAGGGAACTCGCGAGGGGAGAGGGAGGAGGCGAGGAGGTCGCTCGCCGGCGGCGGAATACAAAAGAGTGGCGGTACTTTAGAATTATCAAGGGGCTTTAATAGAAACAAACTGTAGAAGTACAAACGAGGCAACGTGTAGAGGTGCTGCCGACGCCAACCGCGCTTCTGCGTTTCCCCGCATTAGCGCCGAACGCTCGCGGCATAGAGTTTCACAACTATAAAACCTAGAGGAAATGTGGCGCTGCTTGCGCTGTGGTATGCATGGGAATGCCGGTATATTGTGGATTCGGATTGTCATCGTTCTTGGAGAGCCCGAACGCCTTGAAGACGCGCCTGGCTAGCACCGTTCCGTCTGTCACAATGATTCATTTCCTGCTAAAACAGCACGTAAAAAACTTCTTTAGCTTTATTATTACACAAAAACATGTTTTGTTTAATTTTGAGGACATACTATTGGATGCACAATTCTATGAAACGTAAAAAGTATCAGCTGGGCCGCTAAACTTGGAGGGCAACGACAAGATTCTCGCTCGCTTTGGAACAACTTGTCGTCTGTTTCTACTTTTCTTCGCTTGATGCTGCATTGTAGGTGAGTAAACTTTATTGAGAGATGTAATATGGGTGAATGAAAGCCTTTTATGTAGATTTTATTTTAAGAACGCGCTATTTGTGTAGCCATATCCACGTTTTAGACGAAGCCTCGTACAACACCAGCCAACACAAGCCTCGCAGACACATATCCTGTTATTCCTATGAGGGCACGGCAGCCCTTTAAGAAACTCGCATAGACGGTGGCGCCAGTTTACCCTCTAGGTGTTAGTGAGAAACTGTATGGCTAGCGGTGTCCGTGACTGCAGTAGGCGCCTCTGGCAGCGGCTCGGCCTAGCTCCCACCAGCTGCGTGCTACTGCGCATGCGTCATGACGTCATCCCGGCGTCTCCCCTGCTGCGCGCCGCCCGTACACTGAGCATAGCTTTCCGCCCCACTTCCTCTACGTGTGCTCGGACTGCTAGTGCTTCGCGAGGCGTTCCTCGATGCCACGGACCACGAGGAAATGCTTATACACTTCGTATAGGCATGACCAGCTAGGAACCGATCAGCTCCGCTTTGTATTTAGCCTTGCGCCACTAGTGCAAGCTACCCCGATTTTTTGCCCAGCTTCTTAACAGGGGAACGCGCCTTCAAAATTCCGTTTCATTTGTCACCAACAACGCGATGCTCTGACAATGTCTTATCTGTTTTATTTCGAACGTGTTTTGACAGTCTAGTTAATATTCTTACGCGAACGAAGGATTGAGTACTGGAGACTATTTACAAAATATATTTACACAGGATAGCTGCAGCGCTGGCCAGTTCAGCCGACAGCTCGAGAGCCAAACGCAATTCGTCTTCTTCGTCTGGGCGCCCGCGCGCATCGTCCATAAGAAACACGCAATATGCATGTATCATTATCCCCGGCGGCAGAAGCACCGTCCCGGTGCATCTAAATGTCAGAGGGTACAGGAGGGTAATATGGTTTTAGGCGTGCGACATGCACAACGTCAGTGGAAGTCGGGGCAGATGGGGCACTGGTACTGACTGGGGCGATTTCATACGTAACTGGAGTCACGGCACGCAGCACTCGATATGGGCCTGTGTACCGAGACAGGAGTTTTTCAGACAGGCCAACGTGACGAGTCGGTGACCACAGGAGTACCAGAGATCCAGGCGAAAAGTGAACGTCTCTGTGATGTCGATCGTACAAACGCCGCTGGTTCGCTTGGGAGGTCAGGAGGCGAGCGCGGGCAATTTCGCGAGCTTGGGCAGCCCTGGTGATGGCGTCAAGTGCATATTCGCTGGTCTCTGCTGCGGCGGTTGGAAGGGATGTGTCCAGTGGCAATGTGGGTTCTCGGCCAAACAACAGAAAGAACGGGGAATAGCCGGCAGTGTCGTGGCGCGAAGAGTTATATGCAAATGTGACATACGGTAGGACGAGGTCCCAATCAGTATGGTCAGACGAGACATACTTTGCAAGCATGTCTGTCAGGGTTCGATTGAGACGCTCCGTGAGACCATTGGTCTGTGGATGGTAAGACGTAGTCAGCTTGTGCCTGGTTGAGCAGGACTGCAGTATGTCGGCGATGACTTTTGAAAGGAATGTCCGACCACGGTCAGTGAGCAGTTGGTGTGGAGCTCCATGCTGCAGAATCACGTCGCGTAAAAGAAAATCGGCGACATCTGTGGCACAGCTTGTTGGAAGCGCTCTGGTGATGGCGTAGCGCGTGGCGTAATCTGTCGCCACAGCGACCCACTTGTTGCCAGACGTTGATAGAGGGAAAGGGCCAAGTAAGTCCAAGCCAACGCGAAAGAACGGCTCCAAAGGAATGTCGAGCGGTTGAAGGCACCCGGCAGGGAGCGTCGATGGTGTTTTCCGCCGCTGGCATTTATCACACGCCGCAACGTATTTCCGTACGGAGCGGGCGAGGCCTGGCCAAAAGAAGCGTCGGCGAATCCGGTCGTAGGTGCGGGAGACGCCGAGGTGACCTGCCGTTGGAAAGTCATGAAGTTCTTGGAGAACAGCTGACCGGAGGTGCCGAGGAATGACGAGGAGTAGGGCAGGACCGTCGGGGCGGACGTTGTGGCGGTATAATACACCATCCCGGAGAACAAACAAATGAAGGGACGAATCAGAAGGCGAAGATTCCAAACGATCAATGATGGCGCGCAAGGAGGCATCACGGCGTTGCTCGTCGGCGACTTGTGGCAGCCGAGAAACCGAGAAAACGCAAGCGTCGGCATCGGTGTCAGGGTCGGCGGGTGGTTCGTCCACTGGATAGCGTGATAAGCAGTCGGCGTCTTGATGTAGGCGGCCCGACTTGTAGACTACCGCATAGGAAAATTCTTGTAGCCGCAGAGCCCAGCGACCAAGCCGGCCGGTAGGATCCTTGAGCGAGGAAAGCCAGCAGAGCGCGTGGTGGTCCGTGATTACAGAGAAATGCGTGCCATACAAGTACGGGCGGAATTTAGAAACCGCCCAGACGAGGGCCAGGCATTCACGCTCTGTAATCGAATAGTTGCGCTCCGCTGCTGTGAGGAGGCGGCTAGCGTAGGCGATAACACGATCGCGTCCCTGTTGGCGTTGGGCTAAGACGGCTCCGATACCGAGACCACTGGCATCGGTACGGACCTCTGTAGGGCAGGACGGGTCAAAGTGGGCCAGAATAGGCGGCGTGGTGAGAATGTTGGTCAGGTGGGAAAACGCGGCAGTTTGAGCGGGACCCCAGGTAAACGGCACGTCCTTCTTCAGAAGATCCGTAAGTGGTCGGGCAATCGCTGCGAAGTCTTTAATGAACCGTCGGAAGTAGGAGCAGAGTCCTACAAAACTTCGGACGTCTTTGACAGACTGAGGTACAGGAAAAGACGTGACAGCACGAATTTTCTCCGGGTCTGGTTGAATACCGGAAGCGTCGACGAGGTGGCCCAGCACTGTAATCTGCCGACGACCAAAGTGACACTTCGAGGAATTTAGTTGGAGCCCAGCCTCGCGAAAGACTTGAAGAACAGCTGATAAGCGCTCGAGGTGTGTCTCAAACGTAGGTGAAAATACGAGAACGTCGTCGAGGTAGCAAAGGCATGTTGTCCATTTGAACCCTTGAAGCAAAGAGTCCATCATACGCTCGAATGTGGCTGGGGCGTTGCACAGACCGAATGGCATAACTTTGAATTGATAAAGACCATCAGGAGTGACAAATGCGGTCTTCTCTCGGTCCCTTTCATCCACAGAAATTTGCCAGTAACCAGACCGAAGGTCTATTGATGAGAAGTAGGTGGCACCGTGGAGACAATCGAGGGCGTCGTCAATGCGAGGCAAGGGATAGACGTCTTTTTTAGTAATTCGGTTTAGATGACGATAATCTACGCAGAAGCGCCACGTGCCATCTTTCTTTTTAACAAGCACAACGGGCGACGCCCAAGGGCTCGACGAGGGTTCAACAATGCCTTTGGCAAGCATCTTGTGCACTTCATCTTGAATAACCTTACGCTCTGAAAGAGAAACGCGATATGGCCGGCGATGAATAGGACTGGCATCACCGGTATTTATGTGGTGCTTAACATGTGAAGTCTGGCCCAACTGTCGATTGTTGAGGTCGAAGATGTCGTGGTACGAAACCAAAAGGCGACACAGAGCTGCTGCTTGTTCAGGCAATAGGTCCGCAGCAATCATGGGACTAAAGGTTTCGTCACGGCAAATAGCATCCTGTGGACATGGTGAAGACTCGGAGCAGCCGTCGACGGAAAACGCCGTGACGTGGTCATCTCCTATAGCGCGCAGCGTTGCAACCGATATGCCTTGGGGTAGAACTTGCTTTGTTAGTCCAAAATTGACGACGGGAAGGCATGTCCGGTTATCGGCGACGGTTACGACGGAGTGGGGCACAGTGATATCGCGCATCAAAAGGACATCAGGAACAGGAGTAGCGACGTAATCACCATCGGGCAGAGGGAAAGATGATAGCAATTCGACGAAAGTCAAGGTTTTAGGCGGCAGGCGGACGAAGGCGGTCGGACTAAAGTTGTTCGGCAGTTCAGCACGAATATGCGCGAGTAGAGGAAGTTCGAGGCAAAGGGTACCGGTAGAACAGTCGATCAAAGCTGAATGCGCCGTAAGGAAGTCTAGTCCGAAGATTAGGTCATGGGGACAATTGGTCAGCACTGTAAAAAGAACGGGAATGTGGCGGTCGGCGATACTGATCCGGGAAGTACACATTCCAGTGACGGCAACAGCGCTGCCATCGGCGACGCGTACGGCTCGTGTAGTAGCAGGCGTGAGAACCTTTTTCAATCGACGACGGAGGTTATTACTCATGATGGACACCTGGGCTCCAGTATCTATTAACGCCGTCAAAGGGACACCGTCAACGTGGACATCAAGTAAGTTCTGGTTCGTTGGGAGCGTCAATGGGGGATTTTGACACGACGAAGATAATGCAGCGCTACCCCCAGGAGCTGCATGGTCTAGTTTTCCGTCCGGGAAGACCCATAATTGGTCGGCGACGAATAGCGGCGTGGCTGGGGCGACGAGGACCGACGGCGCAGAGGTGACGGTGAGCGAGCGGGACGACTGTCATCGATGGATACGTCAGAGGTAGAAGGCATACGGCGAGGCGAGTAGCGGCGAGGGTCGGCATAAGGGCGCGGAGACGGGGAGAAGTAGCTCGAATACGGCGAGATCCAGGAGGTGCGGCAGTGGCGAGCGACGTGGCCAATGCGGTGACAACGGAAGCAAATGGGCTTGTCATCCGGAGTTCGCCACTCTGTAGGGTTGCGGTATCTGGGAGGGGAATACAGATTGGTGCTAGGCGCAGCTGTCGGCACCAGTCGGGCGTCAGGTCGCGAGACGGAGCAGGCAGCAGGAAAACCGAGGTTGGCAAATTCTTGCCGCACAACTTCCTGAATGAGGGAGAATCGCCGGGGCTGGTTGGTCAAAGGTGGGGTCAACTGGGCGTGGATGGAACGGGGCAGGACTTACAGCCTCGAGCTCGCGGCGAACAATACGTGTGACGGTCTCATTGGACGGGGGTGAAGCGGTAATGGCGACGCAGGAGGACGTCGCAGCCGTGTTAGGGAGCCGGGAGAACTGCGGAATGACGCGGCGTCTTTTGGCGAGCTCAAAGCGGCGGCATTCCTTGATAATGACGTCGATGGTGGACACATTGTTGAATATCAACAAGTTGAACGCATCGTCCGCGATCCCTTTGAGAACGTGGCCTACCTTGTCAACTTCGACCATGTTCGCGTCGATTTTTCGGCAAAGAGCGAGCACGTCCTGTATGTACGAGACATACGATTCAGTAGAAGACTGCACTCGAGTAGCAAGCTCTTTCTTTGCAGCCAGCTGCCGACCGGTCGGATTTCCAAAAAGGTCGCGGAGCTTCTCCTTGAAAGCATCCCAGCTAGAGATCTCCTCCTCGTGTGTCCGGAACCAGACACGAGGTGTTCCGTCCAAGTAGAAGAGGACGTTCGCGAGCATTATGGTAGGGTCCCAGTGGTTGTTGCGGCAAACAAGCTCATACATGCCGAGCCAGTCATCAACGTCGACATTATCTTGACCGGAGAGTATGCCAGGATCGCGGGGAGTGGCAACCGTGACGTACGTTGTGGTTGGAGTCGGAGTAGTAGGAGCAGACGAGGTCTCGTCAGCGGGAGCCATGGTGGAAAGCTGGACGGTGCGGCCGCTGCGGAGCTCCGTGGCGAGGACGGGGAACGGCACGCTCCACCAAAATGTTACGCGAACGAAGGATTGAGTACTGGAGACTATTTACAAAATATATTTACACAGGATAGCTGCAGCGCTGGCCAGTTCAGCCGACAGCTCGAGAGCCAAACGCAATTCGTCTTCTTCGTCTGGGCGCCCGCGCGCATCGTCCATAAGAAACACGCAATATGCATGTATCAATATCGTAACATGGCTCTTCGAAGTAGAGTATTTATTAACTTACGTGATGACGTAGGAAGGCTGAGTATTCTCGATAGCCAGGAGTCCGATGACCTTGCAAACACACAGGCGCTGTTCCAACCCTGTAAGCACGTCCCACCGGTTTATGTCGCAAGGTGCATTTCCCAATAAGAAGGAATCACGATAAGATAATGCGACATCGTGTACTGCGCGACATTTAACGAAAAAAATGTCGCAGTTTCGCCCGAAAGGCGAAGCATCAATTGCGATAGCAAATTAGCAGAGAGCTATTCGGAGTAGGGATAGTAGTTTTATCAGCTGCATAAGCTTGGCCACATTCGCTTTCTAACTGAATTGACAAGCTTGGTGTCAGCGCGCACAAGCAAACATGAATAGATCACACTGAATGACCGCAGACAACGACTGTCAAAACGCTGGCAGCAAGCACAGCCGCCGCAGCGGGCGAAGGTTCGCGCGATCCATCGCTTCAAGGGAAACTCAGCGGCGAATGCACAGCGCATACAAAGGTCTGAGCCGTGTGGAGATAAGAGACGGTGCGGGCGACCGCCACCACAGCCAGTACAAGCATAGTTGTTAGCAGAGTAGAAGCTCCCCCCCCCCTCCCTCCCGCGCTGCCTTCCCGCTTTCTTGCTTTCGCGTGGGAGATTGCGTTGCCAGTTCCCCTTGCGCTCGGTTGCAAGGTACGCATTTGGTGCCGTAGCAGAGCACGGTCCGCCTCCCTCCCTCCCATACCCCGACGGCCTTTCGCGCGACGGTCGCGTTTGCTTTTCGCCGTGCGTTCGCTCTCCGTGATAGCACGCGTCCCCCGCGCGCTTTCACTCGCGCATACGGCGCGCGGCGACGATTTTATCTCCCTCAAGGGCTGCAGAAGATAGCGCCAACCTTTCCCTTTCCCTCAAGAACCACTTATCATCGATTTTATCGCCCTCGGAGTCTATACGGAACCTCACGGCGACGACGCCGACGGCAGAAATCCGGTTGAAGTGTCCATATAATTGCGATCGCAATAAAAAGGTGCGATTTCGCCCGAAAGGCCAATTATTAAACGCGATAGCAAATTATTAGACAACTATAACAAGTAAGGTTAATTGTTTTATCGGCCATATAAACTGCGGACTAACTAAATTAAGAAGCACGGTGTCACGAGCGCACAAGCAAAAAAACACCGTCCAAGCATTCCGTGCCGATGGTTAACCAGCGAAGCGGAAACGTGCGGCCCCGGTGTTTAGCAGTGGGTTAATCCGACGCTGTATTGAAGCGTTTCTCAATTATTGATTACATGATTGTGTTTCTAGTGGAATGCAAGCGCCAATGGCGGGCGGATGCTGGCAACCACGACGCCGAGCTAACTCGAGATATCGAATGCATGCGACAACGGCGATCCGAGGAGGCGACGGTGCGGGCAGAGCAGCGTCAAGGTGGCAATGGCGGGAACGCGTTCGCTAACGACGTCACTAACGGCGCTGCCAATGGCGCGCGCGCTTGGGTGCGACATAGAGAACGGCGTAACTGACGGCTCAGCCAATGGAGACGTTTATCTAAACATGGGACGAACGATTTTTCGTTTCGCCTAGCCATATACAGCTTTTGCTGTAAAACACATCTCACTTGGTGTCCGCACACACGCTGTTCGAACGCTAGCACGATGAAGAACGGCAGAAGCGGCGAGCCAACTTTCCTTCTTGCTGCCTTTCGCTTCAACGCGAACTAGGCGCGCGAGAATAAAGTGCACACGACACCAGCGGATATGTCGGGCCGGCTCTCCTTAGAACGCACCGCTGATTGCCTCCAAGATAGAAGGCGCGCGGCCGCCGTGCCATGCGTTGCCACATAACACTGGGTTGCCTCGCTAACGCTATGAACGAGAGGAACCGAGAGGCCCGATTTTTCTTAGTCACAACCACATGAAGCCAACAGATACTGAAGCCAAGAAGAGCTCGGCGGATATTATTTGTAGCTTTTTCAATTGAAGGGTAGAAACGGTAAGCTAAAGGGAAATGAAAGCGGTCCCAAAAGCAACTTGCCGCCGGCAGGCGATGGTACTACGCTGGTCGCTGTTACCAGGTCCACATTCTTGGGTAAACATTCGTGTTTTTTTTTCGTCGGATTTCATTTCCCTTTAGGTTATCATTCCTACACTTCGAATAAAACCACAAATAATTTCCTCTATGCTTTCATTGGCTGTATTATCTGTTAGCTTCACGTGGTTCTCGCTAACGTTGGAGCACCGAGAGCGTCCATCCCCGAAAGAGAACTTAAGCAGAAGTGAACTCACGAAGCAGGCCGTGGTGACGAAGGCCACCTTGAGAGGAACTCGGAACCTCTCGAGCAGCTCCTGCTGGCGGATCTCGTCGGAGAGCCGCTTTGAGCGGTCGCGCGAGTGCGGCCGCTGTGGCCTGCGCGGGTAGTCGGTGCACGTCGTGCTCGACGCGTCCGGCATAGCTGGTCGGAGCTCGTTGCCCTGCGAGCAGCTTCGTTCGCCGCGGCGCAGGGACAGCATGTCTACTACTTGTCACTTTTCTTCTTCTCTACCTCGTTGATGATGATGATGGTGATGATGCTCTAAGGACACCAACTGGGAGGGATCGGACACCAATCCTGCGGTGCTTTGAGAGCTTGAAATTTCAGATCCAACGCGCATGGGAATCTACGTGAACGGAAAATTTTGTGAAGCGGTGAAATAACTGCTACCCAAATAAATGCGATGCGCACAGTTGTGTTTATTTGCGTCACTGGCAATGTGTAATGTCATGGAATGTGCAAGCTTATGCAGAGCAAACGTCACAACTTTATTTTTCCGCGATGTTTGCGCACTATACTGTTTAAGAGCTATGGCGAAATGCAAATACCAAATCAGGAGAATACACAGTATGGGACGTCCACGCGGATATGCAACTTGAACGAATGAAATAGGTGATGATCACGAGGGAAGAATATTCATGAGAACTGTGTGCACGTACAAGAATGCTACAATATTTGCATACAAGTATACAATACCGAAGTATGTTTAGGCTTCTTCCTGCTCACGTCACAGTGACACATACGTGTTCTAGATTGGCCGAAAATGGGAACATATGTATACCCAATGGACCCAGATTGGGGCCGTGCAAATACATAAAGAATTTGAGAATATCAAAAAAGCGGTCGAATATCATGCCCTATCCAGTAAAAGCTATATTTGCTTTATGAATATATGTGAGAAGATGTTATATCAACAAAGTTTATGTCGTAATTTATTGTCTTATTACGCAGCACCTACGTGACGAAGAAATGCTTTCGCTATAGTTACTCTGAGTTCCTTCTTTTAAAAGACAGGTCTTTGTATACAAAGTTTCACAAATATCATGCATCAAGATTTAAAAATACGGAAATGCTACGTAGCTGGACAGAAACAATGTAATATTGTTTCTTGAGATACGTCGCTTTGAGATACTATTTTTTTGCATTCCGCCTAATTACACTACTCTTAATTGAACAACTTCTGAAATATTATAAGTAGATGAAAAGTGTGAATTAGAAAATTGTAGACCAACATGAAAAACTCCCAATACAGCGTTCGGTTGCTCAATGCGTGCTACGTAAAAGTGTTTTTCTGAGAGTGAAATAAGCCCGTGAATACGCGCAAAATTGCCGCGCGAATGGCCGCTCGAGGCGCTTTGCGTAAAGCAGCCAATAGCAGTAATACCGCCAATTATCCATAAGAATGGACGCACCGCCAAATTTTGGTCTGTTAGCATTCTTAAGGTACTTCACACAGTTCCCGGAGGCCAAGTATCTATCCATGTTTGTATCTGTCGTAACGCGGTTTAATTAAGAAGTCACAACGATGCAAAGACGGACGGACGAAAAAATGTCACAGTTTCGCCCTAAGGGCGAAACTGTGACATTTTTGTGACAAACGCTGTATGTGCGAGTGAAAGGGCGCGAGGGACGGGCGCTTTCACGGGGAGTGAACGCACGGCGGAGAACAAACGCGCGTTCTGTGCCGTGCTCCCTTAAGGGCTGCAGAAGTAGGCTTCTCTTTCCTGACAATCACCATATATGTAGAGCAAACGCGCCTTCTTCTGACGCGCGAAAGGCCGTAGGGGGGAGGGGGAGGGAAGGGAGGCGATGTTTAGCTGCGGCACCAAGTGCCTATTTATATCAGAGGCTCTGGCAACGGTCACCAACGCCGCACGCATTTTGTGCGAACGCGGGCAAAACGCCGACGGCGTCGACAACAGTTCTGCGTGTTGCCGGTGCTGCTGCATGTCCAAGTTTATACAGCTGATAAAGCTACTATCATTACTGCGTATAGCTCTCTACAAATTTGCTATCGCAATTGATGCTTCGCCTTTCAGGTGAAACTGCGACAACTTTTAACACGAAAGTGTTTTATGCCGGGGTCCACCAAGACTTCACTGACGTATTTCCGTCACGGAAATACGTCATAGAACATAATACAAAGAAAGAAACCAGAAGAAAAAGTTCCACAAACATGCAAAATTTGGAAATCGAACCCACGACCTATCGGTCCGCGACGACAGATCGCCGAGCGTTTAACCCATTGCGCCACAAACGCATTTGCAGAGAGCTACACAGACGCGCCTTATATATCTAACACTCCTCCGTGTACCCGCGCTCTTGCTCGGGGCGGTGCCGCCGCCTACGAGCAGAAAAGAGAAGTACTGCATTATGACACTAAAGCCCGGCCCACATTCAGCGTTTTCACCGGCGTTTCCTGCCGTTGCGTCTCTCGGCGTCGTTGCATTAACGGCGCCGGAGAGGTCACCCATCCACATGAGACGCACGCAAACAGCGCCAGTCCAGCGTCGCACAAGACAGATTTAAACAGTTAAAATTGAAAACAGATTTAGACAGTTAAATCTGTCTGTGACCAGACAGATTTAACCAGAAGCAGTGTGCAATGTCATTCAAGTGAACTATGAGTAATGTTCCCGATTAAGGTTTTTAAGCCCTGTTTATAGTTCTGCGGCACACACACACAAAAACATTCACGGCAGCGCGCTCGAAGGTACGAGCGGCTGCTTTCTCAGACGGCGCCACCTCGCCGACGAGACACTGGCGCCACATGGTGGCACGCAAGCGAAATGGTTGCTGCGGAAGTCGCTTGCAAAAGTTGCCAGCAGCGCGGCCGCGGCCACGCGCTGATTGGTCGGCGCCACGTCGGCGTTCATCGAGCCGCTTCCGGCGGCGGCGCCGGCGCCGAGATTTCTGGTGTGCCTTGAGTACAACCTTTCGGCTTGGCGCCTCCCTCAGCGTCGACGCTGAGCGGCGCCGGGTGACGAAACGCCAGGAAACGCCGGGAAAACGCCGAATGTGGTCGGGCCTTAACGCGCACCGACAGTGAACGCTTCGGTGGTCTCAGCACTACGACGCCTCGATGCCAGCATTCGAAGGGACGCTGGCATCAAGAAGCACTACCAACGCCACCTAGGTGGCGTTCACCGTACTCAGCACAGCGGAGCGTGGCCTCCGCAATTAGCTCTGAAAATGTTTCTGAAGTTGATCGCGGAGGCTGCAATTACGACGCGCTGTACGCGCTGATTTGACTCGGTGACGATTCAGTTACGTGCTTTGTCTTGCGCGTTGTATTAGTGTGTCAGTTACGTGCTTCGTCTTTCGCGTTGGGCTAGCGTGTGCAGCGTAGTGCAGCTTCCATATGCACGACGGTTGCTCATGGTCATCGACGTTGGTAGTCGTGATGGAGGAGACGTGCCACCAGGCGTCAGCGTGGGTGCATCAACGCCTAAGGGCGCTTTAGCCACAAAACACCAATAGACATTATATATCAATGTGCAATAAACATTACACTACTTCTGTGAAGACACGTTTCACTTTCGTGTTCTATACCGATTCCTATATAAGAGGGATCAACCACATTTTTTTTCTTTTCACCCCTCCATGTACACTGATACATGAATAAATGATTGATTGAGTTCCCTCCCTTTGTTTGCAGATCACCTGCAGCGAGTCAAGGCTCGCGCGAAAAGGCCTTGACTCGCCTTGACTCTGACTCCCTCCTCAAATGACGCTAGATATCAGAAGAGCGCTAGCGTTGTGGTGTCGCGACGGTGGAGCGAAGGCCTTCAGCGGTCTAAACAAATGCATATATCTCTGTTAGAAAGTGTTTAAAGAGGCGTTTAGCTATGTTCTGGTTTAGCGGATTCATTCAGTTTATTCTTCCAAACTATTGTCTTACTGATTCATGCAGGCGTCACTTCTCTTGCAATTCACCCGTAAAACTGCTAGTAGGAGCAGAAAAGACTGACAGCACCGGCTGCAACAGAGGGAGGCGGCCTGCTAATGGCGCCGACGAAAAATGAAAACACAAGCAAAACGTCATTTCGCGCGCGTTTCTCGGGCGACGGCCCGAGGGGCCAATCATGATGATAAGTGGTTCTTGAGGGAAAGGGAAAGGTTGGCGCTATCTTCTGCAGCCCTTGAGGGAGCACGGCTCAGCGCCAACGGGGAGGGGTAAGTGGGAGCGAAAGAAGGGATAGAGTGGAGTCGCCATGGCTGGGCGAAGCAAAACCGGCAGGCATAGGCGGCACGTATCAGGCCGAGATGGAAGGCCTTGGTGTGCTGCAGAGTCTGCAGGGGTGTTGTGCCAGGCCGGTCAGGCCCGGGGTGGGGTGGGAGGCCGTGAGGCCTTCCCGCTTGTAGAAATGTCCTTAGAGGCGTGCGGAGAGCCCTGACGACTCAAGGAACTCCACGACGCCTCGAAGTGCAGAAAGGTGGTGTCGGCCGGGGAAGAGGAGATCTTCCTCCTTGCCAGAGGGGAGGCCCAGGCGGCGGAACTCCTGCAGGAGTGGGCCCCGCTGCTGGAGGTACGCCGGGCAGGCCAGCAGGAGATGTTCGATCGTCTCCGGCTCCCCGCAGGAGCTGCAGGCCGGGGACGTCGCTCGTCCCAGTCGGTAGCTGCGTGCTGCCGTCCAGCTGCAGCCGATGCGGAGCCGGAGAAGGAGCGAGGTCTCCCTGCGAGCCAGGCCTCGCTGGGGGAGTGGTCGTGGGGGGCATCCCAGTGCCACCCGTTTGTCTGGGTGGTGGGTCGCCAGGTGTCGCCGCAGCCTCAGTTCAGTGAAGTCGCCCTCCGTCACGGCCCGACTGAGGGGCACAGTGGTGTGGTGGGCGTCCTTCGCCAGGGTGTCGGCTGCCTCGTTGCCCGGGATCCCTACGTGGGCGGGGATCCAGTGCAGGGACACCGGGTGGCCTGCGTCCTGCAGCGCTGTCAGCCGGGTAGACAGCAGTGCGACTCCAAGGCTGGCGCTTTCTGGCCTCTGCAGGCCGAGGAGGGCTGCCTTGGAGTCGCAGAGGATGGCCGCTGGTACCCCAGGAAGCTCCTCGGAGAGTAGGTCGACGGCCAGGTGGAGGCCTGCCACCTCCGCTGCAGTCGAGCTGGCGTGTCTGGGCAGTCGACACTGCCTGCTCTTCTGCAGGGCTGGTGCCGTGCAGGCCGCCGTGGCAGAGCCGGTGTCCGGTACCACCGAACCGTCGACGTACACCAGGAGGTGGTCTCCGAGGGTCTCGTCCAGGAGGCAGGCGGCCGTCTGCTGCAGGGCGCAAGCGGGCGAGCGCCTCTTCGAAATCCCGGGCAGCTGCGTGGCGATGGGGACAGGAGGCCTCTGCGGTGGGGGCAGCTGTACCGCATTCGGCGGTGGGTTGCCAACCACCTCCTCGTAGAGGCGGCACAGCTGACCCATCCTTGAGGAAGGCCGGGACTGGAGGCGACGCAGCAGGCCTCTGCCATCAGGAGCATGGTGGAGGCGGTCGACGTGCCTCAGCCCCTGCTGCAGGAAGAGGAGCGACAGGGGCCATGCTCCAGCCTCCGCAAGGGTAGCGGCAATCTGGGAGCTCCGGGGGACGCCTAGGCAGAGTCGGATGGCCGCCCGGTGCTGCAGCTCCAACTTTTCGAGGCGGCGTGGCGGCAGCGCCACCAGCGGGAGGGCGTACCGCAGGCGTGATGTGGCCGCCGCCTCGTAGAGCCGCAGGGCCCACTTCACCGAGCAGCCCTCTCCATGAGCAAGGAGCTGCGACACGGCCTTGCGGACCCTGATGGTCTGGGTCTGCATGGCCCCGACTGCCGGTCGCCAGGTTAGCCGGTGGTCGATGCGCAGCCCAAGGTACGACACAGTCGTACTCCATGGGATGCGCACGCCTTCCAGCTGCAGCCGGGGAGCTGAGCGCCGTGCCGCTGCTCTCGGGTGGACGAGGAGGGCCACCGTCTTCCCCGTCGAAACCGAGAGTCCGATGCTTCCCAGGTAGGCGGCCGTGGTGTCCAGGGCTCTCTGGAGGGCCAGGCACACGTGGCGGCTTGACTGCGGCGGTCCCCGCACCCACAGGGCGATGTCATCCGCGTAGATGGAGCACTCCACCTTGTAGTGAGGGTCGGTCGGCAGTGCAGCAGGCAACCGGGCCAGGGCGAGGTTGAAGAGAAACGGGCTCATCACTGACCCTTGTGGTACGCCTGCTGCGACCGGACGGGGAGTGCTCCTTGCATGGCCCACGCGGACCCTGAGGGTGCGGTCGTTCAGGAACGATGACAGGAACCGCCGCAGGTTGCCGCCAATGCCCAGGAGGTCCAGAGCCTGCTGGACGACCGCATGTGGGAGGCCATCGAACGCCCCCTTGACGTCGATGAGGAGGAGCATGGCGAGGTCTCCGCTGGCCCTGGCGTCCTCCAGGGTGGAGACGACGTCTGCGATGGAGTCCGCAGTGCACCTTCGGCGCCGGAAGCCTGTCTGCTGGTCCGCGAGGAACCCGCAGGCGCGGGCCACCCATTCGAGCCGTGCCAGAGCAATGGCCTCCATCACCTTGCAGGCAGCGGAGGTGAGAGAGACCGGTCGGTATGAGGACAGCTCGTTAGCCGGCTTATTGCTCTTCAAAATGGGGGCCACGATGGCTGTGCGCCAGGCCTCCGGCACCTGTCCTGACCACCAGATGTTGTTGTAGCAGTCGAGCAGGCATCGTTGTTCACTGGTGGCCAGGTTGCGGAGCATCTGGAGTGTCACTCCGTCTGCTCCCGGTGCACTGCGACGCTTGCCCCTCCTCAGGGCCGTCTGCAGCTCGTGGAGAGTCAGTGGGTCCTGGCAGATGGCCGCGATCTGGCTGGTCGCCCACTCCGGATGCAGCTCCAGCAGGCAGGTAGGCGGGTTGGCAGGGGGAAGTCCGACCGGCAGGATGGCCGCAGCGAGGGCAGCCGGGGGGGCGAAGTGGTCCGCTAGCAACTCCGCCAGGGCCGCCTCGCTGATGCCCAGCGAGATAGCCACCGCGAGGACGGGGTGGCGGTTGACCTTCCTGCCGGTCAGGGACTTTAGGAGGCGCCAGGCCAGGGGGCCCTTGGAGCGGTTCTCGATGGTGGCGCAGAGGCTCCCCCAGCTCTGGCTCCTTCTGCGCCTGGCCTGTCGTCTGCAGCGGGCATCCGCTCTCCTGTATTCGGTCCAGTGCTCTGCATTGCCCGTCCGGATTGCTCGGCGCTCCACGCGTCGCCTGGACGCACGGAGGTTGAGCAGGAGCAGATCCGGGGCAGGAGTATCGGGCAGAGCAGAGCACTGGACTGTGGCTGCCTGGGCGCACTCCATGATGGCACTCAGGAGGTCACAGCCATCTTCCAACTCACTGCAGCGCTTCCTGAACAGGGACCAGTCTGTGACGTGGTATGTTCGTGACCTCGGCCTTCTCCCACACCCGGGGGTGATCAAGATGGGGAAGTGATCAGATCCCCAAGTGTCGGGAGTTGTAGCCCAGTCATAGGAGCGCTGCTCGGTGGTAAGGGAGAGGTCGATGGCTGTGCTCACCCCACGGCGGACGTACGTGGGTCCTCCTTTGTTGAGTACCACCAGGCCTGCTCGGCTGATGGCGTTGCAGAGGTCCCTGCCTCGGCGGGTGCACCTGCGGCTGCCCCAGTCGGTGTGGTGGGCGTTGAAGTCACCGCACAGGACTGCATGTCCGCCGAGGCGTGCTGCAAGCCGCACCAGGCCGGAGGGGTCCCACTGTTGTCCAGGACGAACGTAGACGCTCGCCACGGTCGTGTCCTGTCTGTCAAGGCGTACCGTGACAGCACAGCACTCCATGGCGCCGCCTACGACGTCCGAGACTGGGGTCACCGAATGGGCCAATCACCGCTAAGAAAAGCGCCGATTCGCGAAGCGGGAGAGGAGGACGTGCGAGGCTCTTCGACGCTGAAGTCACTGGAACCTGGGAAGTAGCGAAACCGCCGGAGCGCGCGCAGACAACAATGTGCTGTTGTTGCCAGATTTGGTCCAACGCGTCTCTCGGGGGGCAGCAGCTCAGCTATGTAGCTTCGCTTACAGCGGTCTATATTATCGCAAATCGACACATTTCATCTTCCTTTAGATAAAAGATGAGACGTTGCATCTACTATGCGTGCGAAGCAGTACAGCTAATTACGATCAGAAGATCTTTACAGGCGCCAAATTGCATGAAGCGAGACCAGCGACAGGACGGGCGGCCGAGCGGCCGAGGTGCTGCCGACGCCATCCGTGCTTCTTCGTTTTCCCGCATTAGCGCTGAACGTTCGCGGTGTCTAGAGTTACTGTATATGCTCCCTACGGGAGCAGAGTTGCGCATAACTTTTCCGGCGCGCTCGAACCGCTATTCGCCGAGCGCCATCACGTGGCGCAAAATGACGTCAAATGTTCAACTGCGCCGCTGCGAAGCCAACTTTACGGGCGCGACGCGACTTGACGCGTTTCCGTCGGTGCCATCGTCATTGCAATCGGCGGATCGTCGAGCGTGCGGCGTACGTTTCATTCGGCGGCTCTTGGTTGCAGGTATGTACGGTATTCGACGATATTAAGTCAAGGAGCTTGGTGAAGTGATACGAAACACATGGTAATGACACTTGTAATCCAGTATGACGGGGTGCAGCACACCCAACTGCACAAACCGCACGGAAGGCGGCAAAGCTTTTTACGCGGTGCCGTGCGGACGGATAGACGTGCGCCGGCGGCTGATATGGTTACTACGCATGGGCCGAGACCGAACGGCTCCCAAAGGGGCCAGGATATGCGAGGTGAGTTCGCCTTGTTTACTCGTAAAGCAACATTCATCTCGAGGAACACCCTTGTTAACGCTGAGATGCGTACGCCTGGCATGAGAGGTTGTTCACTTGTAAGATTTCTGGCGTATATGTGTCGCGCGACACAGACGCGAGACAAAGAATGAAGAACACGTCGGTGTCGCGCTGCGCATATACGCCAAGAATGTTAACCATGTTAGCCTACTAACTCGCCCAATTCGATGTGTTTCTTGTATGATTGTTCTGACTATGTGGGTCTAAACAGTCTGTTCGAAACAGGAAAGACTAACAGCTTCAATTTCCTTATTGCAGCCTGGTCTTTCTCTCCTCTGTTCCTTTATTTAATTTTTTGGTCGGCGTTCTAATTGTCCATGTAACGTTGGTTGATGTACGTGCTAGTGTTCATTGTTTTGTAGTAAACGAAAACCTCGCTCGCTCCCGCTTATGAGACAACTGTGATAGCTTCAGCGTTTACCGCCCGCAATATCTTGCTTGTTTGATCGGCCTTAGTCGAAATGAGGAATGTAAAATTCTGCCTGTATGTTTAATAAGCGCTGTGTTATAGTAAATTGACCTTAATGACCTGCATTCTCATGTTGGGATGGAGGGTTATGCAGACATACACATGGTTGTCATCTGCAGTGCTAGTTTGTTCTAGGTATATTTACAAGACTCGCGGGCTTCTGCTAGGTATCAGACAAAGCACGGCTGTTGAATATTGCACATTGACTTGATACAGTGTCTTCAACTACTGATTCTTCTGATCTGAGTAGTATGAAGAGATCAAGAAAAATGTGTTGTTATATTAGAGTCTGCAATGTGTGAATAATTGCTTTGCAAGTTTGCCATCTTGTCATTAGTGCAATAAAAAATACCTGTTGTTACGCTTAATAGCTTGTTGCCTTTCCAGTTGCTTTGAATTCTGCCCCTCAAGGCCCCACGAACCAGCACTCTTGCCCTGCTGCCAGCAGCCATTCGTCATCCATTCCCTTGTACGAAATACATTTGACCTAGAAGCTTCTGCATCTTGAATCTTTTTCTACTTGCAGATTTGCTGCTTCGAAGCAGCTGTTTAGTCTGCGGCATGAATGAATCGCAAGAAATAACCTTTGCATATAATGTACCCATGAAAACATTTGAAATGCGTTTAAACCATGTGTCTGCACCGCACATCTCGAAAACGTGCTCCTGTTGTGAACGACGGTTACTAATAAATGACTCTGTTAACGGCCACTGACATAACTGAAGGCATGATAGTTGTCTTGGCGATGATCCTTAATCGGCTGGTTTCGGCAGCCAGTATGCGCTCACATAATTGGACACCTTACGTGTGTGAATTTTTTTTTTTTTTTGAAACACCCTTCAAAACATTTCTTGCCTTCCGGCCTCGGCGAGAAAACGTCATATGCATGCTGAAAAACATTGCAGCGCATTTTGGTGCAAGGTTTGCGCGTTTTCACGCGAACTTTTGGGCCGTACGTTCGTGCGTATGATTGTATATGTGCGTGTATACGGGTATATACAGGGTGTTCCAAATTTACCTTTACGGAATTTTTAGAAATCGCCTGCGGCAGGTAGCATAATTGTTATCATTGAGATTGTTATTCGATGAGGCGGACATTAGTAGCACGAGAAATCGAAACACGTATTCAGCTAATGAACAAAAATTGACTAATGAACTTATTTTATTATGCTTTACCACACACATTGCAATTTACGAATTGTAGTCGGTGAGTTAGCAAGACGCATCCACTTGAAATGAATTTCCGAGGTGACACCAGTTTCGAGATATTTCCCATGTGGGACGAATTACAGTTACTTTTATGCTTCAATGTATAAAACAGAATTTTGGTAAGAGGTAAGTGGAACAACAGTGCATTTTTCCGGCGAGTTTGATGGCGCATATCTCCAAACTAGTGTCATTCTGGAAATTCCTTTCAAGTGGATGCGTCTTGCTAACTGAATGGCTACAATTCGTAAATTGCAATATGTGTTTCCATTTCCTGTGCTACTAATGTCGCCTCATCGAATAATCCAGATCAATGATAACAATTACGCTGCCTGCCACAGGCGATTTCTTAAAATCCCGTAAAGCTTAGTTTTGAACACCTTGTATGTACATACAAACTAAAGATTTCCGGCTACGCCAATGGTTCGAGCATAGCCTGCATTGAAAAGTGCCATCTTGCTCAGCGCTTGCGAACAATTTCCGCATGTAGCCCGCGACCAGCAGAGAAAAAAGAGCAAATGAAACACCGCGCGGCATTTGCCTCCTGCGCGCACGAGGAGTGGCTTCACTGCATAGCTGGAACATAATGGCGGACCTATGCGCAACTCTGCTCCCGTAGGGAGCATATACAGTAACTCTAGCAGTGTCCGTGACTGCAGCAGGCGCATCTGGTGGGGGCTCGGTCGAGCTCCCACCAGCTGCGCGCTACTGCGTATGCATGCGCCGTGACGTCATCCCGGCGTGTCGTCCGCTGCACGCCGCCCGTACACTGTGCATAGCTTTCGCCCCACTTCCCCTACGTGTGCTCGGACTGCAAGTACTTCGCGAGGCGTTCCCCGATGCCACTGACGACGAGGAAATCCTTATGCACATCGTATAAATTAGCCTCACGTGGCATTACTTCGTATAACTTAGCATCACTTCGTATAGACATGACCAGCTAGGAACCGATCAGCTCCGCTGTGTCTTAAGCCTTGCGTCACTATAGTGCAAGCTGCCCCAATTTTTATTGCGATGGCAATTATATGGACACTCCAAGCAGATTTCTGCCGTTGGCGTCGCCGTCGCCGTGAGGTTCCGTATAAAGTCCAACAGTTATTAAATCGTCTCCGCGCGCCGTATGCTATATGTGCGAGTGAAAGCGCGCGAAGGACGCGCGCTTTCACTGGGAGCGAACACACGTCGGAGAGCAAACGCGCGCGGCTTCTTCCATCGCGCGAAAGGCCGTGGGAGGACGGGAGGGAGGGAGGGGAGGCGACGTTTAGCTGCGGCACCAAATGCGTATTTATATAAAGACGTTGCGTGGCGAGAAATTGGTAAAGACTTCCGACGTTGCTCGACGAGTGTCCCGTACTGATCTCGTCGAAAACCTAGAGCCGCCGCCAGAGCTAGGCACCAGCAACAGTGACCAACGCCGCGCGCGTTCGGCGCAAACACGGGCAAGACGCCGACGGCGTTCACAACAGTTCTGCGCGTTGCTGTCGCTGCTACATGACCAAGTTTATACAGCTGATAAAACTACTATCCGTACTCCGTATAGCTCTCTACTAATTTGCTATCGCAATTTATGCTTCCCCTTTGGGGTGAAACTGCGACATTTTTTTAGGCTGACTAGGTATCACGCGCTGCCACGCATCGTTTATAAGCGTCGATGTAATCGCTTTCTAACGTGGCTACTGATTTACCCGCGCTCCGTGCCCGCGCTCGAAACGACACAGAGTTATCTAGGTCACGTTCGCGTTGTTTTAAGCACTAATAAACAACTCACGAGAAAATGTATATTTTAATATTTGACATTGACAGGTCGATATATATTTATTGCAGTGGTTTTCTCACTACATTACGTTGTCTTTGACACAGCCGCACGCATTTCGACGCTCTTCGAGCCCATTTTGCTCGGTTCTGCATATTTCTGAGCATCTCCTCGCTTCATTTGTGCAAGACACACCACACTCTTCAAAGCAAACGCGTGAAGAAGCTTCTCGAAGACATTATGACATTTGGGTAGTTCGATGATACCGCAAAGCTTCTTAGCTTTGCGATATCATCAAATTCACCTAGTGGAAGTGAATTTGTCGCGCTTTATGCGATGCATCCAGATAGGACGACGGTTGCTGTCGCTCTTTCCGCTTTGCTGCTATCGCGAAAAGGGCTTTCCCGGACTCCCGGCAGTTGCTGCACCCAAAAGCGCAGCACCCGGGCATTTCCTTTCATTTTATTTTAAGTATACGAAAGTTACACATGCCTTAAATTACACAATGCAATATCCGACCTCGTCGATGGCTCATACGCGCGGCATGTGCGAGCGACGCCTTTGTCTGCTTGCCCGCTCCGGCTACAGTGTACTAGAATTCTATTCTAGTACGCTGTATTTCGGCGGGGCGTGGACCATCTATGGCGGAAAGTGATCATCTGACGGCAACTGGCCAATCGGTGGCACGGCGGCGAAGAGAAAAGGGCTGCGGTACTTTCCAGGTTCCAGTGACTTTATTCGGCGCGGCGGCAGAGTTCAGAGAAAGTCGGTACTTTCAAATTATCAAGTGACTTTAGGGGGCACGGCTTCTATTCTGCCATCAACTGCGTACTTGTACTTTGCGCGGCTGCGGCCTATCGCGCGCACCGTATCTTAAAAGCGATCTCCACACGGCTCTTACTTTTGTACGCGCTGTGCTTTAGCCGCTGTTTCCCTTGAAGCGATAGATGCACGAACCTTCGGTGGCTGCTGTAACCGCGCTTGCTCACGCCGGCGAAAGTGGTTGTCTGCTGTCATCGAGTGTTACTATTGATGTTTGCTTGTGCGCGCTGACACCATGCTTGTTAATTCAGTTAGTAAGCTAATGTCTCCAAGTTTATGCAGCCGATAAAACTGCTATCCTTACTTCGCATAGCTCTCTAGTAATTTGCTATCGCAATTGATGCTTCGCTTTTCGCGCGAAACTGCGACTTTTTATCAGTTCATTTACCCCTTTCACTCATCGAGGGATTTCACTGTGGTTTTTCTCGGCCATTCACAGTCGACGACCGTTCGCAAAATCTCGCCCATCATATGGCGCCGTGCCGCCGAGCTCCGCCTCCAATGTTGCTTGATGGCCCCCACATACCAGGCAATGGGTGGCAGCTTGGGAACCAACCATCGAAGCTGTTCCCACGGAAAAGCCTGACGTTGGCACCTTGGCAGAATTAGTGACCTCTCCGTGACGGTCAGCTTGTCAACCAGGAGACTGGCCTACGCGGGAGCTACCGTTTCCAGGGAGGGCGGCGGCTGTTGTCGTCTCGAAAGGGGGCTCCTGGTTTTTGGGTCACAATCGGCGCCGGGCCTCGTCGTAGTTCGGGCGGGCGCTGGTGCTTCACGGAAACGCACTGAGAGCGACGTTAGCGTTTTAGCGACGCACAAGGCCAATGAACTGTTGTAGCGTGGCGACTAATTGCTCGTCCATTAGTCTCAGGTGACGGCGACGCTCCCCGACCTTGAGAAACGACAAACGTGAACAGCACTACAGAGCTACATGTCTGCCGGTGAGGCATCCTTTGTCACGAAGGACTGACCGCCAGGCACAACAGTGTACGTCGCGATGTTGGCAATCATAGAGGCGTCTCTGACGCTCCTGTGAGGCCTCTGAACGGGTACGGGCGAGCTACCGCACATGATCGGCACTTGTGGTCGCGTCGCGGGCGTATTCAATGGCAGAATGTGCGGGCGAGGGCGGCAAGGTGTCCAAGGACAACGCGGGTTCTCGGCTATATAAGAGATATAATGATGAATAGCCGGCGGTGTCGTGACGCGATGAATTACATGCGAACGTCACATATGATAAATGAAGATCCCAGACGTGGTGGTCGGCCGCAACATACTTCGAAAGCATGTCGCTGATGGTCTAGTTGAGGCGCTCCGTGAGGCCGTTGGTCTGTGGGTGGTATGACGAGCTGAATGTGTGCTTTGTCGAGCAGGGGTGGAGGTTGTCCTCAACTACAGCTGAGAGAAAGCTACGGCCAGGGTAGGGAAATGAAAGCGGGCGAAAATATAACTTGTCGCCGGTGGGCGCTGATTTTTCCAAGGTTACGCACACCATGCGAGAAACCTCGAGGCATGACGAGTACCATGATGAGTACCAATGGTGTTGCCAATAGCACCGCCACCTATTTTTCATTCAAAAGTCAAGCAGATTACAACTGCGACCCTTCTAACGTCGGTTATCTCCTCGAATGTGCCACGCACAATATATCAGAGAAACAGAAACCCCTTTTAGGCTGTGCTTTAATAATCTTGAATCACAAGTAAAATCTACACCGCAGTTATCCTCTCCAAACAGGTAAACATGCTCAGCCACTCATTTGAAAAATTGCAGGCCACTATTTCCAAATCAGGATTATCCACGCACTACGAAAGAGGAGGTTGAGAGTCATTTCTAATTCACAAGTACAACACATTTTCTAGGAGAATTAATGATGCTGTAAGTATAGGCTTACGTGTATACTGAAGTAGCAAAAAACTTGTTTCCGAAAGTGCCTCTTTTTATCGCACAATACCCTTGCTACAAATAAAAATGTGTATTTTATACGTTTACAAAGTGTTATGTACCATTTGTTCTTGTGCCAGTCAGCGGACACGTAGAAAACCCTCTCTGCAACGAATCGCAGCCCCATACCGTGTTTACCTAGTAGCATATATATTTATATACCACATCGTTTATAAGACATTTTTCGTGTTCTTCGGTTTACGTTTATGTAATTTGTCTGTGTGTTCATTTTATCTTTATTATTTTTAATTGTTTCAACCCCATATCACCTGTGTGTAAAATTCTCGCCTTTTCTATCGACCTGTGGGTGCGCTGAAAACCGGCTCTGCAACGCATGCCGGCGCCATGCCATGTTTATCAAGTTGCGTGTTTATTTTCCACATCATTTATTGGACACAAAACACTTCATGCAGCACGCATAATTTTTGTAAAGTACAACGAAACCTACTCGAGCCTCTACCTCACGCCGTTAGGCCAATTGGTCTAGAGTTGTTTTTCCTTATATCTGTGCTCATGGCAGCCCCTTCATCGGCCAATGCAAGGCTGGTGGCGGCCACGACGCCGTTGCCTTCCTTTGCAGCAGCGGTGTCCTATCGCCTCGGCAGCGAGCACCCACAGAGCCAAGCTGTTCCCGACGGCATAAACAGCGGCATAATCGCTGAACGGAACGTCGAACGCCACGAGGCCTCTCTTGCTGTTGGGCAGCGGGCGGCCACCCAAGGCATGCATCACGAGGCCAGACTCGTCCAGTGTCAGAAGTAGCCGTCGGTGCTGGTGCCTGCGGGGAGAAAATACGCAAATGATCGCACGCAACAGTCAGTCGCGCTAGAGACTTTCCATAAGGCTGGTGAGAGTATTGTTGCGATGTAAATTAAATGGACGCTCAGGCGTTTTCGCGCCACGGACCCGTGCTGCCACGGTTTCACTATTTGGCTGCTGCAATGACGACGCCAAGTGGACGCACGCAGGCTCTCCAGCGAAGCCTTTCACTGCTTGCGTGAGCGTTCTTGCTGAGGTGTGCACAGTGCACCAAACCGTGGTGCATTCATTGTTTTCCTTCGTCCGTCGTCGACGTGCGCAAATCCACTTGCGCCACGACGCTGCGAGGGCGCTCTCTGCTGCGGCCACCGCGTCAACGTGTCCGCCCACCTAAGGCCTAAGGTACAGCGTACTAGAATGGGGTTCTTGTACACTGTACCTAAGGTTCAGCAGCGTGCAAAGGGCTCCACGCTTTCTATCGCATAAAATGCGGCGTCCTTCGGGTGAAATTACCATTCCTTATTCGATCGTGCACGTCAAACCGTGTAGGCGAAGAACGTCCGAGAGAGGTAAACAATTTCAAATTGGTACAGTTTAATTATCCGCGAAGTAGTCAAGAGAGCCCCAAAAATTGCAGGAGAGTGGAGAACAGCCTATGCGTACGGTGATTGGGCAGCTGTGATTTAGTGCTTCTCGGACTCTGCGCGAGAATCAACCACGTCAGAGATATGTTGAGGCAGTATTCTCTGTCAATCACTTTTAGCAATACTTTCGCTTTTGCGTGCCGTATCAAACTCAAACGCCACACCTAAATTAATAGATGCGCTTCCTGTCACCGTTCTTGACGAATAACTGCGCCATGAAACTTCTCTGAAAATGATAGACTTGGAATACGGATCGTGAAATCGGCTTCGTTAGGCAGCCAAATTCAGATTATTGCGAATCCACCGCTGTACGGCAGATGTGGTTAGGGATTAGGTATGATCACTGCTGGGCCGTTCACTTTAACGCTACGTCATGATCACGACCAAAACAATCTGAAGCGTTGATAACACGTCCCAGAAATACAAAATATGCATGTAAGTTGAAGACAGCACAGCGACCTACTAAGCAATAACAGCTGCTCTAAATTAGACATTGGAGCCAAATAATCCAGTATGGTATGGTACGAAGAACTTTATTTGGGTCCTGAGGAATCAGTCTGGGACTGATGCGGGCCGCTCCCACGTCGGGACAGAGAGGCCGAGCCCCTCTGCCGCCACACGGGCCCTCTGGACAGCCCCGAGTTGGTCCGCCAGCACTTCACTGTGCAGCATGCGCTGCCACCACCGTTCACCTTGAGAACCATCACCGGCCAACGCCGAGCAGCGCCAGAGCATGTGTTCTAAATCGATCAAACCCCCACACTTAATGCAATAGACTGAAACCCCACAGTCCGGATTAATTTTATTCATGACTACCGGGTTAGGGTACGTCCGTGTCTGCAAAAGCCGCAATGTAACCGCCTGTGGCCTATTTAATTTAGAATGTGGCAGGGGGAATGCCCTGCGTTCTAAGTAATAGTGCTTGGTGATCTCGTTGTAGGTTAACATCTGGTCCCTGAACTCAGGAGCGGGAGATACAGCCCCATCAGGGAGGGCACGGCACACTAATCCTCGTGCCTCCCTGTGCGCCACCTCGTTGAGGTTACGCGGGGCTCTCTCTACTGACCCCATGTGCGCCGGAAACCAAGTAACTGTATGCGGAGTGATATCCCTACCCTGCAGCAGTCTGTAAGCCGGTTCCGCAACAAGTCCCCTCGAGAAGGCTTTAATCGCAGATCGCGAGTCACTGAACACCGAAACTCTTCCTGAATCAAGTAGTGCTAAAGCAATAGCCACCTGCTCAGCAACCCCCGGATCCTTTGCATAAATGGAAGCGGCATTTCGAACGCTCCCTTTTCCATCTACCACCACCACCGAATAACCGTCTTTCCCATTAATCCATGCCGCGTCAACGAACGCAGACTCCTCCTCCTGATCCTTTGCTTCTCGCAACAAAGCCCTAGCTCTTGCCATCCGCCTCCCTACATTGTGCACAGGGTGCACATTCCGCGGAAACGGACGAACCATGATATTGGTCCGAAGGTTAACGTTCAACTCGTGTAGCCGTGCCTCATCGCGCGACACAGCCACCGATTCTCCGATTGACTCTAAGATATGCCTACCCGCTGGTGTACCAAGCAACCGCTCTCTCTGTGCCGTACGCTGAGCCTCGGCAATTTCATCTAAAGTATTATGCAAACCCAGTCGCAACAACATATCGTTTGACGTACTCACAGGCAGACCCAGCGCCGCTTTAACGGCTTTTCTAATTAAAGCTTCCAACTTATCTTTCTCCCCCCTATTCCAATTTAGCATAGCTGCCACATAGGAGAAATGACACAGAATAAATGCGTGAACTAGCCGCATCGCGCCCTCTTCGCCTAAACCCCTATGCCTATTAGAGATCCTTCGGATAAGTCTTATGGCCGCCTCCGTCTTCTTGGTAATACGTTGAATGGTTCTGTTATTCGATCCATTCGCTTCAACTACCAAACCCAGAACCCTGATAGCCTCAACTTTCGGTATCAACGACCCATCCCTAGTGTGGATTCTAATGCAAGTCTCAACTTCTGGTACCCAATCCTTCGGCCTACGACCCAGCTTCTTAGATTTGAAGATCAACAACTCCGACTTTATAGTGGAGCACTTGAGCCCCATAAGACCTAAATACTCTTCCGTAAGTGTTACCACCTCCTGCAACCTAGCCTCAAGCTCTCCGTCACTACCACCGACACTCCATATAGTAACGTCATCCGCGTAGATAGTATAGCCAATACCCTGGACAGTGTCCAGTATATTAGCCAACTTTGACATCGCAAGATTGAATAACATAGGCGATAGTACGGATCCCTGTGGCGTACCACGGCAACCCAATTTATAGACTTCCGACTTGATCTCCCCTAACCTAAGACATGTCCTTCTACCCGTAAGGAAAGCCTTGACAAAATGGAAAAGCCGCTGCCCCAGATTCAAATCCGATAGCACCCGTAGAATGAAAGAATGTCGGATATTATCGAAAGCTTTTTCTACATCAAGTCCAAGTAGTACCTTAGTATCCCTTGTCCGCCGATCAAGTAGCTGATGCTTAATCCTGATCATAGCATCCTGAGTCGAGAGGCCGGGCCGAAATCCTATCATCGAGTGCGGAAAGACCCCATTGCCCTCAACATAGCGCGTTAGCCTATTTAAAATGACATGCTCAGCGACTTTCCCCAAACACGATGTCAGGGAAATGGGTCTGAGATTTTCAAGCCCTATAACTTTCCCCGGTTTGGGTATCAGAACAGTAGTTGCAAGCTTCCACTCTTCCGGGAAAGAGCCTTCCTTCCATCGGCTGTTTATCTCCCGAGTTAGGAACTCAATGGACCCCTCATCTAAATTCCGTAACATTTTATTCGTGATTCCATCCGGCCCTGATGCCGATCGACCATTGAGATCCTGCAGCGCCACCCTTATATCACTTTCAGTAAATTCCTCATCCATATCGCTATTCTCATCCCCACGATATTCCAAAACTACGTCAGGTGTATCGTGCGAGGTCTCCAATGGAAGGTATCTGTCAGCTAGTACCTTCAGCAACTCTTCCTCCGTGGAGTCCCGACACGCCTGATGAACCAGCTTACCTATCACCGTCCTCTGATTAGATTTAGTGTTTGTCTCATCTAGTAAATGTCTGAGCAAACTCCAGCCATCTCCCCTTTTAATGCGACCATCAATAGAATTACATACTTCATCCCATTGCTGCTTGCACAGTACCCGACAATGGTCTTCAATTTCTCGATTAATCATTTCTATGCGCTTTCTGAGCCTTCTATTCAACCTCTGACCCTTCCATCTCACTAACATTGACTGCTTGGCTTCCAACAAATGCGCTAGGCGACTATCCATTCGGTCTGTGTCAATATCGGTCTTCACCTCCTTAGTGGTCGCCTCAACGTCACTTTTAAGCTGACTAGTCCACTGTTCCAAGGTCAACTCACTCCTCTTATCTTCGATTCGCTCCATTCTTCGTTTCCTAAATGCATCCCAGTCAACTACCCTGAATGTGCGCTCCTTTTTATTAGCCACTACCAAAGTAATCATAAGAATGTAATGATCGCTACCAAAATCTATGTTAGAATTAGACCAGGACGAATCCACCACCCCCCGAACAAAAGTGAGGTCCGGCGTCGAATCTCTACATGTCGACGTGCCGCATCTAGTGGGATACGCAGGGTCTGTAATCAGAGATAAATTCAAGTCTAGTGCCTGCTGCCATAGTCTCTCTCCTTTAGTAGTGCTATAAGCATACTTCCACACATGATAGGGTGCATTAAAGTCTCCTCCAATAAGCAATGGCGCATCCTTAGCCAGATTGGCTGCCTTGGTCAAGAGAGATTTGAAACTCTGCTTCGTGTCCCGGGGGCTACTGTACAGGTTAAGCAGGTAAACGCTCCTCTGACATGCCCCTTGCCGACCTAAAATTACCTCCACCATAATATATTCAATCCTGCAGTCCGCCATGTGAAGATCATGCCTAACATACGCCAACCTCCTATTAATGAGAGTTACGAGTCCTCTGCCCTGCTCATTACCCTTAACCTCTGCTTTGAAACCCGTTAAGGTCACGCTAGACGTCAGAGTTTCCTGTAACATGATAACCTGAGGTTTCACGCCATGGCTTCTAACAAACTGCTGCAGGGACGCCTTCTTATGATTGAACCCCCTACAATTCCACTGCCAAATACTAAATTGACTATTTAACAGAGCCATCTTGGCTATGTAAGGTCGGTTCACTTAATTTGAGCTTGATTGCACTCGACGACTTACCCTGCTGGGCCAGCGTCCGAGAGCACTCCCGCTCCATAACAGGGACCACCGTCTCGTTTAGGTATACTTCAATTTTGCATAATCTTTGATCCGTGATATTTTCCCTCTCTTCTATCCGCTCCAGTCTACTAATGACCTGATTTACACTTTCTTGCAATGTCACCATCATTTCTTTAAGCTCGGAACGGACCTTGCCTTGAGGCTGCACCATCGAGGAGAGGGCCCTCTTTTTCGGAGCCGGCGTTTCCTCATCATCCATGTTCCCTTCTGCAGCTTCCACAGACGTCGGTACCTCAACCCGGTCATCATGTTTGCTAGCCTGTCCTATGCTACCGCTGTTACCGGACGGTAAGCCCCTCCTAAGTTCAGCTATCTCTTTTACAAGCCCGTCAACGGCTGCTTTTAAGCTACGATTCTCTCTCTCCAATTGCGCAATCCTATCCTTATCCCTATTACCACACACATGCTCCTGAGACTGCTCACGCGCTCGGCCGGTGCTGATGCTGCCCTTAGCCTTGTCAGCCCAGGTGGTCTGGCCTCCGGCTGCGCCGCCACCTCCACCAGCTGCAGGAAAGCGCACCCGCGCCTCCCTAGACACGGAGCGACTCCCGGTGGCTGGAGTCCCAGACGAGGGCCGCTGCTTCGACCTTGAACGGCTCCGAGAGCGCGAGCGCCTCCTGGGGCTTCCTTGGGGGGCGCTCGCCAGCTGCGATGCCTCGGCTGCCGCCGTCGCTAGCTCCGCCCTGGCTCTTTCTTGTCGTCGAACACGCACCACGTAGGGAAGCTGGTACCGTTGTCTGCATTGTTTATCCGCCGTCAGGTGTCGGCCGCCACAAAGCTTGCAACAAGGCACACAGTTATGATCCTCTTCGGGGTTCCGAGCCCCACATCCTCGGCACTGAAGACAATCGGGCGCAGGACAGACATCCGCCCGATGTCCAAGCTTGCCACACACATAGCATACATCCACCTGCTTTCGATACAGGTAACACCGGACCAGGGTTGGCCCATATCTGACAAAATTGGGCACTCTTAACCCGTCGAAAACAATGATAACAGATCCTGTATTCTTGATTCTTTTGACCGCCATAGCCAGCGGATTGCGATCGTTAACAATGTTCCGCTCAAGTGCCGCAGGGCCATCCATAATGTCCACATTGCGAATGACTCCTTTACACGTAGTGTGTGGGGCCGTCTCGTACGCACTCACTTCAAAATCCTTGTCCGCCACTCTGATTGACCTGAGCCTCACATATCGTTCAGCGTTGCTCCTTTCTGGCGTACTAGCCACCAAGATATTTTGCATAAAGTTAGGGCAGATAACATCTTCCTTGATCTGCTCAGTACTGAGGCCGGCTGCCTTTACGATAGCCCTGCCCACCGTTGGAGGGCTAACTTTCTCCAAATTCAATCCACCCCGTGGGCGAATGACTATTTTGATGTGCTCTTCAGGCATCGGTGGCATGCGCGATGCCTTCACAATGCGGTTCTTGATTACCAAGCCTTTGCGCCATTCACCTGCGCCCCTTCGTTCAGGCATCTCGCTTCGTGCACCGCCATCACCCAATCCAGGCTTCGTGGTAGCTCTAGATTTTCGGCTGGACACTGTCCGCCATCCCAGGTCTTCAGTAAAGTCCTCCTCCAGGAGCGTTTCCCCTTCGACTTGCGTTGCTGCCATGCCGGACGCGCGCGTCCCGCCGCGCTAGGTCTACCAGACGCTAGCTCTCGGCCAGCGTGGCGTGAGCACAAAAGTTCCAATAAAGTCCAAAAAATGGGTGGCCCACCTTGAAATCAGGTATCCGCCGAATCCTCTCGTCTTCACAGATCCGATGATATCAAATCTGCGCCACAATATAAACAAGTACCCGCGGAAACATTCGGAAAAGACGGAGCCGATGCCAGTGCGTCCGCTCACTTCGACGCTCCAGGGCCTCCTCCAAAATAATCCAGTGGTCATCACAGTTTTCGCAGCTAGAGATTGATGCAGCAAACCGGGACGTTGCCACCGAGCAATCCTGAAGCTTGAGGTAAGAAACATAGCGCCAATGACGGTCGTTTTGATAGACATGTTTGTGTAAACTGTAGGGCTGTGCTAATATTAGAAATGTCGAATACGCATCGAATAGTTCTTCCTATCCTGCTCGATTCGATAATTGTTATTAAAGGGTGCCGAATACTTGTCCCACTCTAATACTACAGAAACAATAGCATGGCAACAATTAAAACAGACACGGACGACGAAAACTTATAAAAGTAAGATGTTTCGGCTCCCGCACGGGCGCTTTGTTCACATAAAGTTGAAGGCGGAAATGGTCTGGTTATGTTTGATTTAAGATGTGACGTAAGCAACGTGCGTACACGTGGGGAAAGTTGCCATCGTTGCGATTAAGTGTGCGCTTGGTGGTCTGGATTATCAGGGATTCAAGCAAAAGCTGACAAGTCCAGTTCTTTTCTCTTTATCTTCAAATGCTCTGGCCGAACACGCAGAAGCGACTCGTCATGAAATAGACTGGGACAACGCAAAAATAATGGAAAAAGAGAGGAACTGGGGTGCGATTTTGTTGCAATTCTATTTTGCCTATGACTTTTGGACGTCATCACCCTGCTGCCATTGGTCGAAAATGACCGGGCCGCGCCCATGTTGTCTGTCAATCCACGACGTCAGGAACCCGCCAAAACACGCTATGTCAAAATGACGTTGACGTACTCATTAGGCGGAGCAAAGGTCACAGTTTTTTTAGCACCGCCGGAGGTAGGGTCGTTTCAGAACGCATAAAAAATGGCTGCCCCCTGCGGTGGCTCTTCGCCGTCGCCGACGTGGACACGGAGAGCCAGACGACACGTTTGACATGCCGGATGACCACTTTCGACGGCGTTTTCCCCTCTCGAACGAAACGGTGTGGTTGTTGTGCGAGGAACTGGCAGGGGAACTAGAAGCGGAACGAGCGACGAGACTGTGGGTGGAGAGAAGGTGTTGTGCGCGCTGCACTTTGCCACCGGGAGCAAGCGTCCGCAGGGAGCGAGGAGACGATCGGGACGAGATGATCGGGTGTCGCAGTCGACTGGGAGCGAGTGCGTGTGATGCGTGGCCGAGGCTGTCGTAAACATAGGGGTCCGCAACAAGTGTGACCATTTTCCGAAGACGACCGAAGAAAGGGCAGCCGTGAAGGAGGGTTCCCTTCGGCGCGACTCTATTCCCGGCGTGATCGGATGCACGGACGGTAGCCTCATTGCCATTATCGCACCCAAGGGTGAGCGCAATGCTGCGTTCATGTGTCGGAAGGGCTACTACGCCGAAAACTGCATGTTCGTAAGTATGTGTCATGTTCTCTGGTGCTGCTCATTGTTTTGACAGTTGTGTTGCACTTTTCAACGCTGACTTTATCCGTTCACATTTTCCGCAGATCTGCGACGCGGACATGATAATCCTGACCGTGTATCTCATGCGACCGGTGTCGGATCACGACTCATTCGTCTGGCGGACGACATGACTGCGCCGGCGGTTCCAGGCAGGGCGCATCGCGAATCCCGGTGTATACCTCATCGGTAAGACAGATCAATTTTTGTCGCAATCACGCTTCATTAGCGAATAGAACGCCATGTCCGCCTCAACACAAACTTATAGCTAAATAACATGCACACGAGTAAGTGCCTGCGTAAGTAGAAAAAATCAAACCAATTAGTGCTAGCACTGACAAATTTAAAAGTGTTAAGTTACAAGCATGCTACCAAGTACCTGCCAGGAGCAGAAGAAAGCAACACGTATTAGTGCTACTACTGTATTATTGGTAGCACCAGTAAGTGTTGATTTCTTCAGCTTCAGGGGCACCGAGTAGTACGCTTGTAATTTGGTTAACAGTTTGTGTCGGGGCGGACATGCCCAACTCGTGCTCTTACTTGGAACTCGCGACAGTGTAAGGTCTGCAACGTCTGAAGCCTACATACCTTTTTTGAATGATGCTGTAACTTTCCTCAGTTGTAAACTTGCCTCTCGTCAGAGCAGTACTCAATGCACCATTTCCATTTTCATGCAGGTGACAGCGGCTACCCCTTGGATCTGTGGCTCCTGACCCCGGTTCCCGGCCATCCTCCTATGCCAACAGCCGAGGGGAAGTACAGCACAGCACATGCCGCCATGCGTTCCGTAGTGGAGAGGCGTAATGGGCTCTTGATGAGCCGTTTCCGCTGTCTGCAGCGGTACCGCAACCTCCTCTACGAGCCGGAACGTGCGGCCAACATTGTCGCGTCATGTGCTGTGTTGCACAACCACCTTCGGCTGTCTAAGGGCAACGTAGAAGACGATGATGAAAGTGATGGCGACAGCAGTAGCAGCAGTAGTAGTGAGCTCGACACTAACGACGACCTCATACCAAACGGTCTGCCACAAAACAGGGGGTCTCGATTGAATTATCTGAGAGGGCGGGCTGTCCGAGACAGTGTAATCGTCATGTTCGACACAACCCGTGCGCAGCACATGTATTACTTGAGGAGTGTGTGGCTGCATTTGCGACGTCAACAGCATTGTGAGCATCGCTAGGTGCATACACGCTGTTGTAGTGTCAGCAAGATGTGGTGGTCTAACAGATACGAAATAATTGCATTGTACATTTAATGCTGTGAAATTGCTGGCAAAACATTTTCCATACTCAGTTGTAGTTGTCTGCGTAATGCAAAGCATTCACGATTTGTAGAGAAATGTAAAAGTTGTGTAGTCGAGGGTTATGTAGACCTTTCGTTTATAACAAGTAAAACAGAATATTTAGTGGTAACATAAGATTGAAAGCAAACTAAAACTAAGTGGCTATTAAAAGTGCAATATGATTTGCTTGCTGCTGCTGTCATGTAGATGCCTTGTGTGCCATGGATGTAGCGTGCAGTTTTGTTTTGTAGCCTTTTTTTTTACTGGTATCCCTGACATTTCTCCGCTCCCCTTATGGACATTAGTATTCGTCACCTCGCTTTCTACTCGGGCAGTGAAGCTCACAAAAGCCAAAATGCACAGTGCACATCACACCTTCCGCTCCATCGAACGTGCTGTTACACGTACACCTTCTAGGTCCTCCACCATTTTCTCTCGCAACAACCGCAAAGTTTTCTCCTGTGACCAAAATGCTGTCAACTGGTCATCCAACATATCAAACGGTATGGTTCCCGTGAAGTGTGTTGAAGCATGAGCAGTTGATAGATTTCAGCAAACTGTCCGCACTTGTAAATAGTAGAGTCAATAAGTGAAATGTTACACCGTAATATTTTTACAGTACAAGCTAGCACTGCAAATCTAGCAGTGACATGTAAATAAAAGCATTAAACAAACCTGCAGCTTTTTTATTCTTCAACCTACAGCCATTTTTTAAAGTAAAACGTGTTTATGCACACATCACATGCAATAGCAACTACATTAACGAACCGTGAAAATCATCAGACTGCAGTAGTAAAGACATGCAGCATATATCACATCCCCTTGCACTTGCATCTAAAATACCACAAGTAACGGCACGCATTGTTTCAGAAAAATGCTGTGCAAATGATAGTTATACAGAAATAGCACCCACTTTAAACTGTCCCAGAAAAGAATGTACAGGTGCACAAATCATCGCGCACCAACAGAACCTTATTTATCACAGCCAGATATGTAGGTACATCACCACATATGAAAGGAACATGCTGTCATGGAGTTACTTACAGAAAAAAAAACAATGTCGTACTTTGATATTCACAAATATACAAATGAAATGAAGGAGCATAGGCAAGGAATTTTCATGACATTTGTGTGTGTGTGTGTGTGTTCATAGGTTGCTTTCAATGTTATATTAAGGTCCGAATTTCCCCGCCTCTTAAGAAGTGATCGCCACTATTTGATGAGACAGGATGAAATTGTACAACAATTGTGTAGTGGCAGGTGGTAGTGTCCGACTTCGGAGTTCCAGGGTTGCAGACCCAGCACTTTGGAAGGGGGTTTATTAACGTTGGACGTTAGGCAGAAGGGTTGCGCAACGGGCACAAAGACAGTCTCAGCCGGCGTCAACAGCTCGCGATCTGCGCTCACACCTCTAGTCAAGACAGTGTCCCACTGCCGCATGCGTTGCTTCATCCCCACTACAAAAGTCGCTACTCATATTTACCGTTGTAGCAGCTTCTTTCTTGGAGCGGAACAATCAGTGCAGGGGCGCCTGACCAAGGTAGCGTTACCGTCACTGCGATCACTTTGACGAAGCTATTGCTCTGTCGTGGCGGTGCCCCACTCAAAGGTCCTCGGTGCCTTGACAGTTCTCGATCCACTATGTTCCAGATTTTTTCCTCCGGTGTTATGAATAATTCTTGTTGGCTCTTCCTAAAAAAAAAAAGAAAGGATCACACGTCATTCAATACATGCAAAACCACACAACAATGCAAGCACTACACGAGAATATTTACTCACCTCTTTTTTTCTATCTCACGTTTCCCGGAAGCCACGTCTGAATTTCTTCTCACAAGAAAGTACACCGTCGTGGGCCGAAATCACTTGCATGACGTTACGGACTAGCGTAAACGCTCGGTGATGCGACAGTTAGCTTACACTGCCTGGAATAGTCTTCCTCTTCTTCTTTCTGAGGTTTTACGTGCCAAAACCAGTTCTGATTATAAGGCACGCCGTAGAGGAGGGCTCCGGATAATTTTGACCACCTGGAGTTGCGGGCGGGAAATGCGGCCGCCACGGCCGCCACGGCCGGGATTCGATAGGCTAGGCACTGTAGTCAGCTGCTCGGCTCCAATAGAGGCCGCCATTTTGCGTGCGCTCAGCGGCATGGATTGACTGTACATTCGACAAATATGTGGTTACGGCTTCAAAAATAGGAACACTTGCGTTTGCTTTTCTTTATGCTACGGCCGCTTTCACGTTGTAAGGTTATCAAACAAATTTGCTCTACGAAGAATGGACGTGCGCTTTTATTAAATGTCTTTTCACAAAACAAATTTGCTATACAGCTCCAGAAAAAGAGAACACGAAAGAGACATCCGCCCAACGGAGGGAGCTGTTGATTCGACTATTCAAAAAACGTTGTGCATACGTATACACCATTACCAAAAGCGGTGACGTCGCACGAAAAGGCATTGTGACATTGAAAGTCATTTGTACAAAATCGCAGCACTGGACTTGTCGGCTTTTGCTTGAATCTCTGATAATCCAGACCACCGAGCGCACACTTAATCGCAACGATGTCAAGTTTCCCCACGAGTACGCACGTTGCTTACGTCACATCTTAAATCAAACATAGCCGGACCATTTCCGCCTGCAACTTTATTGTGAACAAGGCCCCCATGCGGGAGCCGAAACGTCTTATTTTTACAAACTTTCGTGGTCAGTGCCCGTTTTAATTGTTGTCGTGTATGTTCCCGACTAGACGGGCTTACGTCCAATTCTTGATTTCAGAAACAACAGATCTTGCAGTCTGCAAGATAAAATGCTGATGCGAGCGGAGACTCTTCTAAGTGATTCTGTGGCAGGAGAACCACGTTGCAAACGAACCGGTTCCTGGGTGAACGCACAGTGGTCACCGCTTAAGCACCATAGTTGCCAGCCGTTCAGAACGCGTGTCTCGCCTTGAGCAGCCTACAAACTTGTTTTCTCGATATCGCAAAACAACTAATAATTTGGCAGTCTAAGCATGTTTTGATTCCTTCTAAATGCTGGGCAGTGCTGTACGTAGAGCACTGCAAGGGCTCGGGCTTACCCGAAAGCCCGGCCCGGCCCGTGGGCAGGGTCGGGCCGGGTAGGGCACTTTTTTTCACGGGCTCGGGCCGGGCTCGGGCACGGCATGGACTTTTTGACCGGGGCCCGGGCCGCGCTCGAATATTTTGATGCGGGCCCGGGCCGGGCTCGGACTTTCTGGTGGTGTGCATGTAACGTGCAGCGAGTTATCCTCTCGCGTCTCGACTCTGAAAAACCTGTTGCCCCGGCGCTGCTGGAAGCTAGCAGTGCGACTCCCTGTGTACTAGAGCACTGCACGGGCTCTGGCTTACCCGAAAGCCCGGGCCCGGCCCGGCCCGCGGGCCGGGCCGGGCCGGGCAGAGGAGTTTTTTCACGGGCTCGGGCACAGCGTGTGCTTTTTGACCCGGGCCCAGGCCGGGCTCGGGTTTTTTGACGCGGGCCCGGGCCGGGCTCGGGCTTTCTGCGAGTTGTTCTCGGGCTTCTCAACTCTGAAAAACATGAATTTTTGTTCTCGGGCCGGGTTCGGGCCGGGTTCGTGCCGGGTTCGAGTCGGGCTCGGGCTTAAGGTAAAGGGGTGGCGGGCCGGGCCGGGCGGGTAACGTAGATTATTTCCGGGCCCGGGCCGGGCCCGGGTCTCGCCATAAAGTTTTGATCGGGCTCGGGCGGGCCGCCCAATGTAAAATCGGGCCGTGCAGTGCTCTAGCTGTACGTAGTGTGGCACTTAGCTTAATCAGCGAGCACTACACACTATACTGCATTCTCTGGTGACTGGCTGTTCCTTTGTTTCATTACTACCATTGTCGTAGTGCACAACATACCTTGTCTTTGTTTCCTATTGAACTACTTCTCTGATGGCGTGAGCTAGTGAGCGTCTTATGTTCTAATTTTGCAATCCGGCTCACTGCCTTTTCGTAGTGGGCCCGTGGAATTCCTGCAGTGAATTGCATGCTTCTAGTCTTACAACACCTAATGAGTACTGGTTTCAGTGTGATGTAGTATTCCTACTATGCCCTTAATGAACTCTCTCAAACCGGGCTCAGCCTGGTTAACCTCCCTGCCTTTCCCTTATGACTTTTCTCTCTCTCAAACGCGACCCCTCCCGCTCGAATCGACAAGCGTACGAGCGAGCTATGCCTCTCTGGAAACCAAACGAGTTGTTAAATTCAACTCCTATTGCAGCACGCGTCTCGCAACAACAGCGACATCTGTGCACGCGGCACATGCATGATGGAGTAATGCCATCTTTCCACGCGATATGTGCCAAAGTAAGAGTACGACTGCAAACACATAAGCGATAATGCGATAACATGTTTTATTGCGATATAAATTATATGGACACTCCAGGCGCATTTCTGCCGTCGCCGTCGATTTGTGAGCCTGATTTCATGAACATTTACGTGGATGGCCACATTTTCTTTTTAAAACAAATATTTGTATCCTTGAGCTTACCTCGTAGGTAGTCGTCCATGCATCGGATACCACAGAAGAATTGTAAACAGGTAGTCTTCGCCACTCGCAAGCCCCGCTGACGACGCCCCTTCATTGAAGGACGACAACCACCAATGGACGAGGACGTGCGTCCCATTTCGAGCCTTGTCGGCGCAGTCGCTCATTGATGCGTCTTGGCCGAGGCAATCCTTGCCGCACTTCTTTACAACATCACGCATTGATTTCAGATGAGGTACGTTGCCGTCGGAATTGAGTGACATAAATGAGACAATGTGCATGCATGGCAGAACACTACCCGCATCGAGGTGAGCAGTGAAATCCTCTACGCGCCTCAGCGCCGCAGAGTACTCCGGAACGCTCTGGGATGCGGTGATCTCAGTTTGGATAAACTGGAGGAGAAAGAACACGCCAAGTAACCAGGCAGCGAGTACAACTCTTGCAGCAAGTGAGAATGGCGCAGTAAGGGCTGGTGGGCTTCGTCCCATACACAGGCCGACGAAGAAAATGGTACACGCCGATAACCTACGATCCAGTCTGCGATATCGGCCGCCCCAGGTGCCGAATGTGGAAACAGACAGCGCTGCCATTGGAACCAACACCACTGAGAGCGCGAAGAATGAAAGCCATGTCGAAACGAACGATGGATGGACGGGGTCACCCTGACGTGATAGGAAAAGAACTGAAAGCGGTGAGATGAGGGCATATCGATAGTAGAAAAACTTTTTGGTGAGGTTCTGTTGTGCAACAACAAAGTCAACGCGACGATCAAGAAGGAGTGAGTCAGTGTCACCCTGGTTACACAGTTCAAGCAACGTGTTGTTAAGGCTTCTATAGGCCATCGAGATAAGTTCCCCCAGGGTATCGGCGCTTCGGAAGCAAAAACTAGAGGAGTCATCCTGAACTGCGAACCTTATGAGTTGGTTCTTGGGATACGTTTTAACAGGTGGTCTGCGCTCTCGTGGCAGGCTATCGGCATCTCCGGATACTGTAACCATCCAAAGGTGCGTTGATTTCCATTTCACTGACGGTAATTACCTGACACAAATGAGCACGCAGGGGTTCAAGAACTTCGACATGCTTGTGCACTAAAAAAACCCATTGAATGTTCGAGTAGTATTTTTCAAAAAAAGGCATGGCTCTCAGGATTAGGAAAGATGTCGTCTTGTGCCAAATCACCAGCACCAAAGCTGGTTTCTGAAAGTCGTTGTCCTGTGTGATGTATCTTGCGAATGCTTCAAAATTGCCAGGTTTTTCCAAGACGTTCCAGACTGTTACTGGCACGGTGAGTTGTACTACAAGCTGTCTCAGCAGCGAATCTTCTTTCTGAAGGCAAATAACGGCAACAGGTGACCCCGGCACTGCGAGAGCTTCTACTGCGTCTATTGCAATGCGATTGACCGGCTCTGAGACTGTTTTAATACAAAATAGGTGTAGGCCGCTTAACGCAGTAAAATACAGTAGTTTCGAAGTATACATTTTCTTAGCAGCTGACCTATTTGCCTATAAGGCAATGAAATGCTTCTTGCGAGTCAGAAATAGTGAACCGTAGGAGGGCACACGACGACCATATAGAGGAGAAGTCCTCTATGGACTTGGAGGAGCACTTAGAGGAGTAGTCCCGCAGTGTTATGGATAGCCACTCCTGCGGTGAAAAGAAGAAAGAATAGTAGCAGTGTCTATTCGCTGCATTTCTGAGTAACCTAGGTATAGATCTAAATACTGAAATTCAAAATTCAAGACAAAAAAAAAGGTGAGTGTTTTAATGGATCCGGATTCGGAAAAAACAAAATGCTGAGACAATGCTGCTTTGTAATTTTTAAATGTATGATAACGAAAATTTTGCATCATAGGAACTGATGGACATTCGTCGTTTCTTTAAATAAAAGAGGTAAGAGCGTGGGTACACTAATAAAAAGTCCTGATTATGTTAAAAGCCACGTAAATAGATAAAGAATTTTCATCCAATTTTAGCATTTTTGTAGGCTCAGTTAACGTTTTAACAAAATGCAATCACAACCCAAACAACAGAGAATTTGTGCTGTCCCAGGACAGAGACCTCCCGTGGGCTTAAGTGCCGTACCTTTGCGCACTATGGTAGTGTGTCGATGTTTTCGGGTTTACGGAAAGATGTATATATTGGTCAGTGAAACTGTTACACTTGAACGAAGAGGTTCAGTGCTGTTCACTAGTAGCACCCGAAGAAAGAAACGACGGATCTCAAGGGCCCTTTAGGTGATGACATAGCTTACACTGAGATAGTTGGTGAGTGAGGCAAAATAACATGAACATTTAAGGGTTCGCGCTGGGACTGGCTGGGTCACTGTTCGCTTTCTGGTTTCCTGACGGTGCACTGGGAGTTACGAAACACAACGCCCTCCGTGGTAGTGGTGACTTGAAGCGCGCTTCTCAACTGACTCACGCGCAAGAAGTATGTATGCTGCAAAGATTGCTAGTATGTCCAGCATTGGAATTGGTTAGAGTTCGCTCTGACGAACATATCTAGCGTAAGAGCGTTTTTGTAAGTACTGGCACTAGTTGCTGCTGTAGACATGCTTCCTGAAAGGTACGTTGCCGGTTCCTGTAGAAATTTTTTGCATTCTTTGGGCGTCTTCCTCCCCACCGTCGCACACCCCAGCCAACCACAGCGATTTTGACCTGGCAACCATGTATATCTAATGCTATAAAGACATCCCTACCAAACGCAAATACTTTCAAGAACTCATTTTCGGCGTAGCAGTACAAGATTTCCAGCGGGATAATTATACAATTATATTTTCAATTTAAAATATATTTGCTGCTCAAAGGAACATTTCTTATTGTTGCAACGGCGCCTTTTGCATTGCGCTGTGGCACCACCTTAGCGGGCTCGGCGAGAAACATAATGTACGGCGTCGGGGCACCGCGGGACGCAGAGACACGCTGCAAGAAGCAAGCTGAAATGGGTTTGTGCATTTGTCAGTCGTTGTAATTTTCGTTTTGTGTGAGTGGCCGCTTGTTGGACAGGATTCCTAGGCCGGCAATGACTCTGGTGCGCCTTACAACCGCAAGTCGTCGGAATATGATGACGGGGTTTCGTGCAGCTACGCCGACAAACCCAGTCACCGTGCGATGTGCCTCTGAACGAATACGTCGCACCGTAACGCGATTGACACAGCGCCTACGCTTGTATTCCTGTTATTCATTTTTATTCGTACCGAATATGAGTCGAAACATGCTTTGGAAGTTGAAATGCATGAACGTGAGCACTCGCCAGCCGCCCACATCAAGTTTAAGCTGGGATCGATTCCGCTCAGCGGAGATTCGCCGTATCGTATATGTATAGCAGCTGAATTCATGCATTTGCCACTGTTAGACCTGCACTGAACGTACGCTAATAGAATGATAAAAACTGCTTTTATAGCTGAGTCTTGACCACAGTGGCCATAGCTCTTTGAAGGGGCGACACTGCGCCCGGATTATTAACACGAAAGTGTTTTATGCCGGGGTCCACCAAGACTTCACTGACGTATTTCCGTCACGGAAATACGTCACACGAACATACACGAACATAATACAAAGAAAGAAACCAGAAGAAAAAGTTCCACAAACATGCAAAATTTGGAAATCGAACCCACGACCTCTCGGTCCGCGACGATAGATCGCCGAGCGTTTAACCTATTGCGCCACAAACGCATTTGCAGAGAGCAACACAGACGCGCCTTATATATCTAACACTCCTCCGTGTACCCGCGCTCTTGCTCGGGGCGGTGCCGCCGCCTACGAGCAGAAAAGAGAAGTACTGCATTATGACACTAACGCGCACCGACAGTGAACGCTTCGGTGGTCTCAGCACTACGACGCCTCGATGCCAGCATTCGAAGGGACGCTGGCATCAAGAAGCACTACCAACGCCTAGGTGGCGTTCACCGTACTCAGCACAGCGGAGCGTGGCCTCCGCAATTAGCTCTGAAAATGTTTCTGAAGTTGATCGCGGAGGCTGCAATTACGACGCGCTGTACGCGCTGATTTGACTCGGTGACGATTCAGTTACGTGCTTTGTCTTGCGCGTTGTATTAGTGTGTCAGTTACGTGCTTCGTCTTTCGCGTTGTGCTAGCGTGTGCGGCGTAGTGCAGCTTCCATATGCACGACGGTTGCTCATGGTCATCGACGTTGGTAGTCGTGATGGAGGAGACGTGCCACCAGGCGTCAGCGTGGGTGCATCAACGCCTAAGGGCGCTTTAGCCACAAAACACCAATAGACATTATATATATCAATGTGCAATAAACATTACACTACTTCTGTGAAGACACGTTTCACTTTCGTGTTCTATACCGATTCCTATATAAGAGGGATCAACCACATTTTTATTTATGCAACGCAAGAACGGCGCATTTGTTTACATCGGCACGCGTACGGCCACCGCTCGCTGTTTACTTCAAGTGCAGAAGAAAGCGTGCACCGCTCACACGAAATAATGAGGAAATGTTCAAAGCATACATGAACACTTCTCATGCACATATCAGAATCGATCACACTGAGACGAGAAGGCATAAACGTCCCGGGCACAGCAAAAACGGCGACAACGACCATCTAGCCGCACTGGCACACGAAAATGCCGATGCCTGCCGTACTCGCGTGGCAACGAGCGGTGTTGTTGCTTAAGATGCAGTATCAAAAGGGCCATCGCTTGTTGCCTGTTTAGCATAACAGGCAAACTGTGTGTTCGGTAACTACTAAATCTGGCAGCATAAAAATACACTCTCCGTAGTTGCACTTCGTTCATGGAAGTGCCGGCGACTGCGACCGACAGCCTTCTTTCAAGAACGGTGCCTGTACCGCGGTATTAGCACTGCGCCGTGTCGCCGCATCCCACTCTCTGTGTGTGCATCGTACTATGCTAAGAGTGGTTCACTTCAAGTCGGTAAGGTCAGGACCGAACTATATAAGCAGTTTCCTTCGTCGTACTTGCTTATCCTATATTTCAGGTTCGCCGGTAGCGGACGAACTCGTAGGCTGTGTTATAGCCTAATGACGCTGCCTGAACGAGATCGACACCGCCTGAAACTTGATGTGGAGGGCTGGAAATCGTGCATATCAGCGTCGGAAGCACGTTTCGGCTCAATTTGAGCGTAAATAAATACATACACGAGCGCATTTGCGGCGACATGCACGTTGTCGGTGCGATGTTCTCACTCGGCGGCCGCTCGCACGGCGATCAGCGCACTGGTTTTGTTGGCGTCGTCGGCAGCGAAAGCTTATCACACTACGATCACTCGCTGTCGTCGGTCGCTTCTTCGTCATACTTGTCTGACATTATAGGTCCCCCACTGGCACAGTATCACAACAAAGCCGGCCGATCGTTGGCGCCGGCGTGAGGTCGACTTCTGACCGACATCGGTGTCGTGTCGGCATATATACTGAAGTACCGGACGTTAACCGAATATCGCTGTGAACAGCTGAAGTTTCTACCGAAACACAGCGCAAATGCCGCGTCGTCGACTGGCACAGCGCCGACAATAAAGAGTTCGCGTGCTCAACGGCTACGCTGCATACGCGTGCGTCGTCAGCTGCACGAACCACCGACGCCGTACAAAACGTTTTCGGCGCTCGCCGCTAGGGTACAGCGCATGCGCACTCGGGACATGCAAAAGGCGGATTGGAAAAAAGTTTACGCTTCCGCCGACGCATTTAATGGTTTTAATAATTTTATTTACAATTACATTTAGGGAATCCTATCATTATCAGCAGTACTTCGCGAACGACCAAGCTTTGTCCATACAGCAAGCATCGTAATGAACAAGTACTGATTAATTACCTTCCTGCGGTATCACCAGCGCATCTAGAACGCTGAATCTTTTCCAGCGCGGTATTGGTTTAACTAAATATTCGACAGACAGAGTGAGATAGCACTACTTACAACTCTTTGCCTTCGTTTCCTTTTCTGGGATCATTCGTGCACCATAAACAACAATGAACCACAACCAACTCGCCAGCCTGAGAAACAACATTAAAGAGCACTGCCATGAAAACCAGCTTTTCCAGACAATTAGGTTCTCTCGAAATAACATACCACTGGAATACTAAATATACATTACTTTAATGCTTGGACATATGTCATGCATTGCGGAGAAAATTACAACAGCTTCAACCATTCATATGCACTCTATGAATATCTCTGAGTCCATTCTGCGGCGACTCACCGTCCGAGGAGCGTACGAGAAAGTGCTTTTTCCGCTCGTCAGAAAAACTGCGTATCTTGTGAGAAAAGCGGTCTCACCCTCCTGCAGTGCACAGTGCTCTTACTTCCAAGAAAAGGACAACAACATCAAGAAATATCGCGCAACCACTCCCTTGTTCAAGTGATTGTGAAGTTTAATGAGACTGAAGGGAGGTTACGTGCGCTGAGTAAGATAGTCATCTTGGGCTACGAAATGTAGCCCGCTCAATACCAGCCACAGCATGCACCATTTGTGGCGCGAATGAAGAGAGAACTGTAAAAAGCAAAGTTAGCAAAGCGCCCTTCCTTCTCGAAACAGTAGTATGTGCCAAGTGCATGTCACGGCATGCGGCATTGATTTTCCTATATTCAACTAACTTGGGCACTGTTCCTTGAGGAGGCTTGATTGCAGCGTATAATTAAAATATGCGTAAATATTCGTTTTCCCGTCCGGAATCCAAAGGTAAAGGAAAGTTGCTAAGATAAGCTCGAGATCAATTTGTGGGTGCCGCAGCGGACGTTTTACCTGGCAATGGATTCACGTTGTCCCGTCTGCTGGCGGCGGCGAGAAAAGGCGTGCAATCAAATTAAAGGCGCGTGGCTACAGCGTGGTTCTCCGTGCAGCGTGAAACTTGTGGCGTGATCGCCACAGCTACTGAATGGTGTCATCGATATCGGCGTTAACAGTCTCTGAATCTACAAGAACTTCTGCTTGCATTGCAGTAACGGACGCTTTTTGAGAAGCATCGAATTCATTAACAGACAGATCTCTTTTTCTTTTTTTCGATCTGTATGACTAGTGCAGAAACTCGGCAGAAAGCTTGTTCTTGTTCCCTGGTGAAATGCCGCAACCCACTCTGGGGGATCGGCTATTGACCGGGCGATGAAGAAACAGCGACATTTTTTCTTCTTTTCTAATAAAGTAAAGTGAAATGCAATAAGCATATTGCAATTGAGATTTAAATTGTGGTTTGGGTGGATTTCTGGTCATCTGCTTCATCGTCTTTCGTCTGCTAACGCTTGTCATGTTGGTGTACATTCCGGAATAAAATCAGTTCAAGACTGTCCTCTTCTCTTTTACTCTATGATTTCATGGCGCTAGCACCTAGCAACATCGTTTCTCAAGAAGCACACCCGAAGTCAGTCTTAGGCTACCGGAAGTTGGTTTCTCCGAAACCGTGAGATTAATAAAAACCCATCTAAAACGAGGTAATGGTTCAAGTTAAGAGTTAATTTGTATAGGATAGATATTGTTACGGGGAGAAAATATATGTAATTACAATATATACAGTTAGAATGTTGTAGCTCAGTGGCCAGGGTAACGCCGTCTACCGATCTCCGAGACACTCACCAGATATCACCACCCAACGTCATTTTGTCCATAGCGGCACAAACTTGTACGTGACATTAACCCCCGGCGGCAGAAGCATCGTCTTGATGCTTCTTAGGGCGTCGACTCAGTGTGAGAGTTATAGGGCTTAGTAGTGAAACGTGAACGATATCAGTTCCTGGTGGGGAAGACGACGTTGAAGTCACAGGTGATATCTCATATGTGAGGCTGGTGACTTGGCGAAGTACTCGGTATGGCCTGACGTATCGCGGCAGCAGTTTTTCGCAAAGGCCGACGCGACGGGAGGACGATTGCAAAGCAGAACAAGGGACCCAGGGCTCAAATTAGCGTCCCGACGACACCTGTCGTAACGATGCTTCTGGATATTCTGAGACGCCAGAAGACGGTGACGGGCAACGTGACGTGCTGTGGCTGCGCGAACAATGTCGTCATGAGCATAGAACGTGGTAGTGTTGGCATCAGAAGGGAGCAGCGAGTCAAGAGGCAGGTGTGGGTCACGGCCATATAGTAGATAGAACGGGGAATAACCAGTAATATCGTGACGCGACGACTTGTATGTAAACTTCGCGAAGGGTAAGGTGTAGTCCCAATCCCGGTGATCATCAGACACGTACATGAAGAGCATGTCCGTAAGTGCACTGTTGAGACGCTCAGTAAGTCCGTTTGTCCGTGAGTGGTAAGTCGTCGTGAACTTGTGGGACGTTGAGCAAGAGCGCAGAGGGTTGTCGATAACCTTAGAAAGAAAACAGCGGTCTCGATCAGTGCGTAGCTGACCTGAGGCACCATGATGCAGGATCACTTCATGCAGGAGAAAATCAGCCACATCAGTTGCGCAGCTCGTAGGGAGGGCTCGCGTTATGGCATAACGCGCAGTCCGTCGCGACAGCCACCCACTTGTTGCCCGAGGTTGAGGTTGGAAAAGGGCCAAGGAGGTCCAGGCCGATGCGGAAAAATGGCTCACTGTGGATATCTATAGCCTGAAGGTGCCACAGCGGGAGACAGTGGAGGCTTCTTTCGGCGTTGGCAAAGTTCGCAAGCAGCGACATAGTGTCACCTGTAGTAGTGGGAATTGGGCAAGCGCAGAGGCGCTAGAAGAAGTGCGCGTGCTCGATAGTTAGCTCTCGCCGCCATTTTCTCCAGAGCCCAGCTGCTCTCAATAAACGTCGTCAGCCCCCTTTGAAGGCGCGTGGCAAAGTGGTGGAGGTGCTGGGTATTCCTCACCCATGTCGCAGACCCCTTCTGGCAGTGGAACCACTACTCCAGTGCCAATCGATACGCCGGTCCATCGGGGCAGCCTCAGAATCTGGAGACTGCCTCCTGAAGACCCCGCATCGCTTCAGACCATCTCCACCGGTATGGAAAGCGCCGCAATGACGAACCGGTACACATTTCAGAATCCACGGGTTCCAAAGACGTTCCATGGCAAGGTCTTCGAAGACGTCGAAGACTGGATGGCCGACTTCGAGCACGTGGCAGAATATAACGAATGGGACGACGCAAATAAACTTAGAAGTGTCTACTTTTGCCCGGAAGACGGCGCGCTTACATGGTTCCAAAACCGTGAGCAGCAACTGACGTCGTGGCGTGAGTTCCGCCATCAGTTACTAGACACCTATTCCAGTGCCGATCGCCGCGAACGAGCTGAACGAGCAATCCAGGTCCGCGTTCAGCTTCCCAACGAAAGTGTTACCACGTTCGTCGAAGATATATCGCGCCTCTTCAGACGAGCAGACTCAGGAATGACCGAGGACAAGAAGTTGCGTCACCTGATGTGAGGAGTGAAGGTGCAGCTCTCCGCTGGTCTTGTGCGGAGCCCTCCGAAGACTGTCGCCGAATTTTATCTGAGGCTGCAAGTATGGAGAAGATGCTTCAGCAACGATCGAGTTTCTTCGAGCGGCATGTGAACGTGACATCCACCACCGATATTTTCACGGCCACCAGAAGCAACGATGACCACCTCTGCGAACTCATCCGCACTGTTGTGCGCGAAGAAATACAGAAGGCTTTCGGCACATCACAAGCGGCGGTGAGCTCTATTGAGAGTGTCGTAAAAGATGAAGTTCACCAAGCTCTCCGGTCCACCTGTCCTCTTGCTTACACCGCGCCTGCACCGACTGAACACCGCCGTGCGACCTACGCGGAAACCCTGAGACTCCCTTCACCGCCCCCGCTGTTAGTTCACGCGGCTCATCCGGTTACACTTTCATCTGCCCAACCGGTACAATACATCGCAGAACGACTCACGCCTCCAGCGTTTCCCTCCGCCGCTCCTCCCGCTGTGTTTATGCAGTAGCAACAGGTATATTACGCCGACGATCGACACATGACCCCTCGGAAGTCGGATGTTTGGTGCACACAGGACCACCGGCCTCTGTGCTTCCACTGTGGTGAGGCAGATAATTTGTACCGCCAGTGCCCATACCGACGTCTCGGGTTGCGGGGCTTTTCCACCTACTCGCCGCCACCCCGACTTGGCCAACGACCTCGGGAGATAGAAGACTATCTTGGTCAACAGCGCATGCCACCGTCTACCGGGCGACAGTCACGCTCGCCGTTTTCACCACCGCCCCAGCGAATTCCGGCACACGATCGCCAAGTCCCCGCCGGGAAAACGAACCACAGCGACCTTTGGGGGCGCTGGCAGTCGACACGCTGAAGACCTCCGATAGACGCGAACGAGCGAGGACACCGATCCGACGTGAACTGCAGATGAACGGAATGACCGGCTTTCGCTCGACATACCGGTGGTGATCGATGGTTACGCGGTTAGCGCTTTAGTAGATACCGGTACGAACTATTCTATATTAAGCGGGAAGATGGCGAGGTTTCTGAAGAAAGTAATTACACCTTGGCATGGCTCGCAGATTCGTACGGCTGGTGGTCACGTCGTTACTCCACTGGGAACCTGCACGACAAGAGTTAGTTTTCGAGGATCGACATTCGTGGCGAGTTGCCTTGTCCTACGCGTATGCTCCTGCGACGTCATTCTCGGAGTTGACTTCCTGCAGGAATACGGCGCTGTTATTGACTTACGGGGAGGTGTACTCACGTTCTCAGCCGACCAAGCAATCGACACAAACGCCAACAAACTACGTGACGACGCGCTTGGTGTTCCCGCCGAAAGTGTTCCTCCACGAGTCAGCTGATGTTCTAGTCGAAGTGATGTGCGGTGGAATCCGCGAAGGTGGAGTGGTCGCGTAAAGTAACTTAGCGCATCTACTGACGCAAGGTGTTTGTGCGGCCAGGAGTGTGCTACAGCTTCGTGATGGCCGATCTAAGTTGCTAGTCACCAACTTTAGTAACGAGCATCGACACCTTTTCCGCGGTACTTCGATAGCGTTTCCCGAAGAAATAGAACACGTTGCTGAATGTTTTGCCCCTGAACCAGAGAGGATGGCTGACAAGTCACTAGGCAACGTCGACATTAATTCAGGGTTATCTCAAGACAAACAGGCAGCACTGCACGAGCTCTTGCTTGAATTCAGGGCGTACTTCGCAAGCTCCTTTAAGGTAAGCCAGACTTCAGTTACAAGGCACATGATCATCACATGCGACGACGCACGCCCGATACGCCAGCAGCCCTACCACGTGTCGGCAAAGGAACGCGAAGCGATTCGTACGCAATTACATGAAATGATTGAAGACGGCGTGATCGAACCCTCCAACAGCTCATGGTCGTCTCCGGTCGTTCTTGTCAAAAAGAAAGACGGAACGCTACGCTTTTGCGTCGACTACCGGAAGCTCAACAACGTCACTAAAAAGGACGTGTACCCGCTGCCACGTATCGACGACTCGTTAGATAGACTGCGGCGTGCCCAGTACTTTTCGTCACTCGATTTGAAAAGCGGATAGTGGCAGATCGAGGTAGATCGAGGTAGACGAACGAGACCGCGAAAAAACTGCCTTTTCGACTCCCGACGGCCTTTACGAATTTCGAGTGCTCCGTTTCGGTTTGTGTTCAGCCCCAGCAAATTTCCAGCGAATGATGGATACTGTACTCGCTGGATTGAAGTGGCAGACTTGCGTTGGTGTGTCTTGACGACGTAGTTGTTTTTTCTGAATCATTTGAGCAACATCTTCATCGCCTGCGGCATGTGCTAGAAGCGCTCCGATCGGCTGACCTCACGCTTAAACCAGAAAAGTGCTACTTCGGTTATGAAGAGCTCAAGTTTCTCGGACACGTCGTCAGCGCCAAAGAATTTCGACACGATCCCGACAAACTTGCCGCTGTAGCAGCTTTTCCTCCTCCTGCCGACAAGAAGGCCGTCCGACGCTTCCTGGGCTTGTGTGCGTGTTATCGCCGCTTCATCGACAACTTCTCGAAGATTGCGGAACCCCTGACTCGCCTTACCAGGGATGACACGCCATTTGCCTGGGCGCATGAGCAACAGGCGGCCTTCGCTGAACTACGACAACGCATGCAGTCAGCACTCATTCTGACACATTTCGATGAAGAGGTTGACACTGAGGTGCATACTGACGCCAGTAACATCGGCCTTGGCGCAGTACTCGTCCAATGTCAAGACGGCATTGAAATAGTAATAGCTTATACTAGCCGCTCGTTGTCCCGTTCCGAGGCGAACTACGCTATACGCTACAGAAAAAGAGTGTCTCGCGGTCGTCTGGGCGATCACGAAGTTTCGCCCTTATTTCTACGGCCGTCCCTTCAATGTGGTGACAGACCACCATGCTCTATGTTGGTTGGCGAACATACGCGAAGGACGAACATACGCACGGTGGAGCTTGTGGCTACAGGAATTTGACGTCACTATAGTTTATAAGTCTGGCCTCAAGCAAGGAGACGCCGACACGTTGTCGCAAGCTCCCGCCGAATCAGTGAGTCGACAGTGAGAGGACGACAACGGCTTCCTGGGGGCCCTTACTACGTCAGACTTGGTGAGATGGCAGCGTGACGACGCTGAAATTCGACCTCTCTGTGGTGATAAGGCCTTTGCCGGACGCCGAGCGCCACCGGGCAGCAGGCAGGAAGGAACTGAGCCTGACTCCGATCACGGGCACGATAATATCCCTTTATTTCACGCAAGCAGCATATATATACAGGGTGTTTCTGCGAACACTTTCAAAAATTCTTAAAGGTTGCCTGTGGCAGATAGCATAATTCTAGTTCATGAGCTGGTCTACTCGAAGAGGCGGACAATACTTGCACAAGAAATTAAAACGCATAATCGAATAATTAACAGAAATTCACTAATGAAGTGTTTAACTAGTTACCTGATGGCCCATATTGCAATTTACAAATTGTAGCCGTGGAGTTCGCAAGGCGGACCCAATTGGAACGAATTCTCGGGATGACACCACTTGCGAGATATTAATTCGCAAACTTTGCCGAGAAATGCATTGGCGTTCCAGTTAGGTTCTTAATAAAACGTCGCTTTTTGCATTGAAGATCAAAATTAACTGAAACGCCAAAGCATTTCTCCGCAAAGTTCGGGAATAAATATTTCGAAACTGGTGTCATCCTGAGAATTAATTCTAAGTGGATCCGTCTTGCGAACTCCCCGGCTACAATTTGTAAATTGCAATATGGGCCATCAGGTTTTTAGTTAATAAACTTAATTAGTACATTTTGTTCATTAGTCGATTATGCATTTCAATTTTTTTGCAAGTAATGTCCGCCTCTTCAAGTAGACCAGCTCATGAACTAGAATTGGGCTATCTGCCACAGGCACCCTTAAATAAATTTTGAAAGTGTTCGCTGAAACACCCTGTATATTGTTACAAGCGTGCAAGTGTTGTGTTATTTGGGTATGTGCCATAAGCTGTAGTGGGACGCAGATACGAGGTGTGGAAAAAAAGGACGTTTTTGCCAAGGGATCACGGAACCTAGGCTGGCGCTCAAGACCGTCGGTTACGTCGTGTCCCAATAAACCCTCTCTTAACAGAATAACCCGTAACAGAGTGGTGGAGGTGCTGGGTGCACGACGTCTACGTACTACGGAGTCCCAAGCGCTTGAACTTCGCCGGAGCCGCCGCCTTGCCGGTCTCTCGCCGACAACAGTCATCATGCCACAGCACGGAGGACCAGACCCAGCGCCAGTTGCAACCGCACAACATTACATGGAGCCACGCTCGTTCGCGGGAAGAGCGGGAGAAGACGTGGACGAGTGGCTTACGCACTACAATCGGGTGAGCCGATATAACAACTGGAGCTCGGTCACCAAGCTTGACAACGTCGTCCTATTTATGAGAGAAACCGCATTGATGTGGTTCGAGAATCACGAAGAGTCTTTGACAACATGGGAATGGTTTGTTGAGGAAATCGGAAAATGTTTTGGCGACTCTGATGCAAAAAAGAAACGTGCGGAGCGAACGCTTCCCCAAAGAGATCAAAGTCAGGGAGAGACATGCACTACTTATATAGAAGAGGTGCTCAAGCTGTGCAAGATTGTAAACCCGCGGATGTCTGAAGAAGACCGAGTCGGACATCTTTTGAAAGGTATCGCGGAAGACGTCTACAATTTCCTGATATGTAGAGAAGACCTCACCTCCGTCTCAGATGTCTTGCGTCACTGCCGCACGTTTGAGACGTTGAGGACCCGTCGTATCGCACCCAAATTTGGACGACTGGCATACGTGACCACTGTCGCCAGCGTCGATACGAGCCCGTCCACCGACCTTGCCTCTACTATCCGGGAAATAGTACGCGAAGAACTGCGGCGACACTATGAATTAATGTACAACACAGTTCAACCGCCGGCGACGTACCCAGTATCACACTCAGCGCCCGCAGCACCATGCGCTACTTTTCCACCGTCTGTGTGTGTCACGGAGGTCGACGTGGCTGGAACTACCCCACTGAACACAAGACGTTTTGTAGCCGTCTTGGACCAGCCAAAATGAACTAGAACGTCTACAACTATTCAAGATGGCTACAAGACGTCTTTATATGTACGTCTTGAAGATGTCTTGCGAGGGACGGCTTGAAGGTGTCTTGTTAAGCTGTTTTAAGCTATCATCTTGCTAAGACGGCTACAAAACGATTTGTAAAAACGTCTCGAAGATATCTGTGCGGATCCTTATCCAGGTATATGTATACAATATGCATTTCAGTTCTTTCCGCTGCTTTATACGGTTGTTATATATTTAGCACCCATACTGGCCACGCAGTCTGTACTTAAAAACATGTACATGCACTGCCTTTCCTTTGGTTTGTCATATTACCATCCTGTAAGGTGTACAATTCCATTGGCTGCGCTGTACGTCCGGTCGTAGCGTCTATACGTATTTCACGAAGAAAAAAAAACATGAAGCAAACGTAAAAAATGTGCTAGATTGAAGGCAGCATACATGCAAGACCTAAGGCCTTTAACCACGTTAATTGAGGAAACTGAAAAAGTGAAAAATAAATTCAAGGGTTGTACGTGCCTAAAATATGAAGCAGACCGTAGGTGGAGACTCCGGATTAATTCTGACCACCTGGGTTCTTTAAGATGCACATCAATCTAAGTACACGATCGTTGTTGCGTTTCGATCCTGTCGTACCCGCGATCTCTAGCTGAGCAGCGCGATGCTATAGCCACTTACCTACCGTGGCGGGTAACAGAAAAACGTGTGCCTACGCTGAGCAGCGGCGCAAATTTAGTGTGAGCGTTAATTTCAGATAGATGAACAGGTGAGTCCGATGATATATTTTTGTGGCAGAAGATCGATCGGGTTTTTACCTGTGCGGTTTTCTGCAGGCTGCCACAATGGGCGTTTTTCGCACGATGCTAGTTCAACCTCCCCGCCAGCGCGTTATTTGACAGTTTTTAGCTCCTACAGCAATCTGCACATTGAGCTGCATCAAAATTCCGCTGTCAGCTGTTCAATCCAGTAGTAAAAAAAAAAAAAAACTATAGTATCGCAACTTCATCAATTTCTTATTACACTTTTCACCATCGTGTACTCCGAAGTTGTGAGACTGAATCGTTCATTTCATCGCTCTTTCAAATTAAATACCTATATACGCTCAAAAGCTATAGCTAAAACTGGCGCTATAAATAATGATGTGCACGTTGGGGGGAGAGCAGCATATCATGGCATTTCGTCTAGACGTGTTCGTTTTGCCCAATTATTTGCAACCACGTACCGCACGGCGATTTTAGAAGTGCACCACATATTGTAGTAAGCCTTGCCCGAAATTTTAATACTGCAACGTTTATTTGCGACATATTTGAAATGTTTTGAATGACCTTGCTTTGTATATTTACTTGGAATATTTTTCACAATAGAAGCGCGCACTTAACAAACTCGTAACACTGCACCAAAACCGATATTGCAGTCACCAGGACTGCGCACGGTTGGCCAGCAGCTCAGTGCAGCCATATACAGCCGATGCATGGCGGAGGGGGGGGGGGGGGGGGGTATTATGCCAGCGTCTACCTAGATTGGAGCGCTTAAGGCGGGCAAATTTGCTTTCGAAGTAAGTTTGTAGTCCACGTGCACTTCTCACAACGTTTACAAGGGCTTTGCCTAACATAAAACACCTTCGATAATTCGCGGTATCTTTCAGAGCCGCGTATGCTGAATCTACTCTGTCTGCTTTGGACGTGTTCTTAGGTGCGCATTACAAAATTGCGATATCGTTTAGTATTGCTATGTCGCAGAGTTTTAAACTTGACACTTTCCAATTTTCGAGACTCTTTCGAAAGACAGCGCCGACATTAAATCAACATCTGCTTCCAGCCCATACTTGATTTTACATTTTATTTTAAATGCAAAAAACTTCATCGAAATTGGTGTAGCGATTCCTGAGAATGTCGATTTCACCATTCCTAACTATCCGGAGCTAACGCTGCAAGCATTGCGCATTTCAGTGCGCGCGCTCTACACGAGCGCGTTTCCGGAGTTTCCTTTCTCCATGCTAACGAAAGGCTAACGGCGCCGTGACTGGCAGACATGGAAGGAGGATGAGATTGGAATTTTCTACCTCCCCCCATGCCCGACGGCCCTGGCTGCATAGCGCCGTTGCCTCTTCACAACCACTCTCTCTCGACGCCTCCAACCTCACTTTGCCGTTCTCTCTCACGACCTGCCCTTCGAATCTTTCCCCTTTCACATCTTTCACGGCGGGAAGCGGCGCCGGTTGCTTGGGCAAGTCGGTTCTCGTCCTTATTTTGTAGCGTTAGCTACACTGGCCTAGCCAAGCCCGTTTCGCGACCTGAACGTCGCCCCCGAGGGCTCCGATGTCGCTGCGCATGCGTGAGCTGAGAGAAGGTGAGAAAGGAGAACAACTCTCCTTTGCCGGATGTGACGTCACATTGTTGTTCGTTTTTTGCTTTTTCAAATAGCTACTCTCGAACTCAGACACTAGGGCTCCCTCCTCGTTCACGCGCGCATGTGTGTCGGCTGCACCACGCTCTGCGCGCGCTATTGTGCGTGTCGGAAAGGCCCAAGCGTGCGCGATATTCTTGCGAGCGCAGTTTCGTGGGCTTGGACTCCGTGACATTTGCTTTCGCCATATGTGAATTAACTGCTTGCCGACAGGTCAACCGCCGCTGTACTTCGGTGAATACATTGTTTTTCGTGATTCTGAAATAGCAAATGGTGCGTCGCTGCGTTGGCGCCTTCAATCGAGTGCGGTTGCTGCGCATAGCAGGTGATTTAATTGCGCAAATGCGTGCTACATTATCGGTGTAAATAGTGAAAAACTTAGGCTGTGAGCCTTACTACCGTCAATCAGTCGGTTACCACATATTTCGCTGTGACCTACTGCACATTTCTTGATATCCAATAACGATCTGCTTCAAATATGTCTGTTGAAACCACCTCTTCAAGACTCTGTTGATCGTGTAGCTTATTATATTTCTTTTTTTTTTTTCGCTTACGACTCGCGATGGGCACCAGCGTTACGTCCGTGAAAGCATTGCTTTCGAGCAAACCTTTTCGAATTAAGTTTTCGCTCATATGTCCACGAGATAGCAAATTTCAGTGTTACATTAGCCCCTATATTTTCCAATTTCATGTGACCTAGATTTAAGCTACCTGAGGTTGTAATTACGCGCCGAGGCTTTTAGCAAAAATAGTTGTCAGCTGAAAATCAAAGCGGTGTGCCACTTTTTGGATGTTGTGATATTTGTGAAATTGATTATATTTTTCCCCTAGTGATGCTAAACTACTTACCGGTCACATGCTTGGACTTCTGAAGGAGTACTTGAAAGGTTTTCCTTCCAATCCAGCATTGTAACTGACGCCTGTCACAGGTATGACAGTGGTATTTGCCCTGCCGCACTGCCATGAGTTCAAGATCCAGATGTGTCTCATGTAATAACTGTGCTTGCCGACTGTCTCTACCCGTATGTCACTAGAAAGTACAAAGGATACAATTCTGCATTGTTGCAACATTTATTTTTCGTTAAATGTTCAAAATATTTTTTTCTTTTCCTGGTCAATAAGGACTTGCACAGATTGCAGATTTGCATAGTTTAGAAAAAGCATTGCATAGTGGGCCTGTAGGTGTTTCTGAATTTAATGTTACCCTTCAGACTGGCTAAATATGTTGACAGCAACAGCGAATACCTCCTTGCTGTATTTGCATTTCCTTGGAATGTCTGTTCCGTACGTGTTCTTCATAACAGTACATGGTGCCATTTAGTTTCTACCGTGTCGAATTGTGCACTGACACTTTCAAATGAGCAAGTGTAGGTTTGTATTGTAACGGAAATAACAACATCAGTGCTTCCTCAATTGTCTTCATCACCGCCTTGCTAGTGCCTTCTTCAATGTGCGAGAATGGCTTGTAACAATATTTTTAAGTGTTTCATGTGAGGATATGGAATACAATAATTTTCTTCTTTTTCTCTGAACATATTCAACTGGAAAAACATGTTGACAGCTATGCCTTTTTCATGTTGGCCATAGCATTTTGTAGATAATGGTATGTCAGCTTGGGAAGTGTCTGAAGAGTATTGTTAGTTGGTGCATAATCATATTGTTGCTACTGGGAGGATCACAGGCACTTTTTTGATACTATTAACATGTTTCCATTTTTCTTTTTGTGGCTCAGTCATAAGTAGACCTGGTCACTTTTTTAGTTAATTTGTCATTTACTTTTGTTACACATCAGTATTATATACTATCAATTAAGTTGCATTCATGGAGAATCCTGGCCAATCCCTCGTCATGGGTGTGCCATATTTCATAGGCAACACTCATTATATAGTCTCTCTTCTTGTAGTAAGAGTGTATCCCAAAGCCTGTTTTGGATGCTTGCAGAGCAGTTGAGATTTAAACATCAATGCCAGCTCACAAAGCACCTCATACGGCAATCCGCCAGCCACCTCCGCAGATGGGGAATTCGGCAGTTTGCAATCGTACTGTTTCGGTTGTCCCTTGGCAGATATTTCAATTGTACACAGTGGGAATATATTGTAGGACCATATAAAAATAATGCGATGACAATGGCCATGTGGTTTAAATTATAGTAGATTACGACCAGCATTAGCTCAAGCACTGCTAAAGGTGTGTGGTATGTAAAAATTAATAAAGTGCTGGTTTTAAATTAAAGTGCAGCCTAGCAGGTTTCGAGAATTTTTACTCTGGCAGAATGACAAAATAAAAATTATTTGAAATCAGTGATGCCACGCTGATGAGGCTTGGGCATGAACATCCTCTAGTAATAATAAGCCTGCCAAATTCACAAGGATCTTGAATGAATTCTTCACTAGGCTCAACAGTTTTGTTGTTGCCCTATATTGTTTCTATAGGAACAGTGCACAACAAAAATCTTGCGGCTTCCTGTTGTCTTAACACCCTATAATAGCCTTAGATCCATGGTTCTCAGCCATGGATGTGTCGGGGACCCCTTGTGGATTGGTGGAAGTGATGGGGACCACTTGCAATGACAGGAGAGGGGGGGGGGGGTATAAACTAACCCAACATGAGGCGTGAAACAGGTGCCTTTTATTGCTACTTGGCAAAAAATGGTCAAACAAAAGTGCCACTTCAACTCAATCTGGACAGCTTGTCAATACGTGATGCAGTCACGCTTAAGCAGAGTCACATATCTGCAGCCACATTCAACCTGTTTCTGTATTTGCTTTTCAAGTATGCAAGCATGCTCGCATGCATATGATATAAAACTGCAACAAAAGCTTTACAGCCATCTTATGTAGAAGGGGAAACATTTCTGCAATCCCCAACTAGAATGCCTCAAGACTTGCAGCGGCCACACAAAAAAAAAAAAATTGGTTGCTTTTTTTGTTAGTGCGGGTTTTGCGGACCCCCATTTGAGAACCACTGCCTTAGATGTAGAGCCATTTGATGTTCATCAATTAATATCTACACAGGATTTAGATGACGCCTTTAAAGACAAGTGTCCCTCATGCTTCCACATAAAGGAGCACTGACATAGGAGCTTTGTGCTTAATTTTTTATATTAATCTGGTTGCACATGCCAGCTTTTAAGATCACACCATGCCGTTGAAAAGCTGGGTGTGCTTTGAGCGATTCTTAACGAATGCCAAGACCTCTGTCATTAAAAACAATACTCTTTTGACCCTTCTCAAACATCTTAACTAAAATTAATTTAATTCTGGTGTTCTACAAGTCACAACCGTGGTTGCGGACTCCGGCTTAATTTTGATTGCCTGAGGTATTTTATAGTGCACCCAATCCACACGTGCATTCTTGTATTCCGCCCCTATCCGAATGAGAATTGTGCTGCTGAGGTCGCCACAGCGAGGATCGAACCCGCAACCTCAGCAGCTTCTCAGACATTTCTGTGCATTCAGCACAAAATGAGTCTGCTCTACAAACTTTTCTACTGGCACTTCTCAGGGAACATGGAGCATCACCCTCACCTTCCAAGTGGCTCCTCCCATCACACATCAAATGTGCACCAAGAAAGGCCAATGTTGTGGTGCAGAGAGGCCTTGACATGTTCGGCATTCAATAGCACAATAATGGCATGACTTACTCACAAACTGGAGCATGCATCATTTGCTTCTGATCTACCATGCCATGATGTTGCGAAATCATGGAGCCACACTGCCTTTGGCATTTTTAAATGTTCGCATTAAGGACAATATATTTCTTGTGCACAGAAGCAATATAAAGTTTCATAGTGTAATTAACTGATTGACAGCTACACACGCATAAGAAAAAGATTGTGCCAGGACTACTTAAACTCTGCAATGTTTAAATTAGCTTGGCCCATTCTTGCAATGTTACACATTTCATATGAATGCAGGTCACTCATTACAGTTATGCCAGCTTTTGTACGTTTTAGACATGCAATGTTTGCCCCAGTTTTATACGGCAATCATAGATAGCCACACCATGTTGGTAGAATAATTCAGAAGTAAATTTTAGTAAAAGCACCATTTATGCCCGGGCTTAGACTATGCCAGAGTAATTTGTGATTCTCATCAGCAATACCGAATCAATAAACTTGAACGTGTTCAGAAATTGGCAGCAAGATTTATTTACTCTTCCTATCGACGAACGCAATCTGCAACAGCCCTGCTAACAAGGGCAGGACTGCAAACGGTAAATGGCTGGAGAAAAATAGCCTGCGTAAAGTTCCGTTATCAGTTGAACGGTGAATTTACCTCAACTCACCTGCTCCCACCTGGAAGAATGTTTTTTACCCTATAACTCACGAGTTGATATGTACAAATATGAATTTCTTGTTCACACTATAGCTATGTGGAATAACCTTGTTCCTGAAGTTTTCAATGGTGTTGATGGCTTGATTTTTTTTGAACGGAATTTGGAGTTTTATTTTTTATAAGTTGTATTATTATAGTATTTCTTTTCTTGTAATGTGTATTTTTATCTTTGACAGATTTTACACTATTTTATATGCACATCCCACCCTGCAACAACCCAGCCCGTTTGGGCTTACAGTATTCTAAATAATAAAGTAAAATGGGGTTGCTCCATGTTGAGGTCTACAAGCATGGCATTGTAAATGGGCGCCAGAAGCAGCAGCTTTTCAAGGTATTTTGCTGCACCATGCAAAGTCCAATTATTGTGCCCCTCTCCACTCTCGCTGGTAAAACCTGCTGGTGAACAGGGGGCTTTCAAGGTATGCTCTGCTGTTCCTAAAATGCCGCCTGATGCGGCCATCTGTTTTGCCTGCAGGACGAAAACTCCCTGGCCAGGAGTGCATCAAACATGCAGAAACGGCTGTCGATTGTGCTACTGAGGTTCTAGAGATGAACTGTAGTTTTGCTCTCAGGTTGAAAAATACAGCAATGCTGTAGCAAGCAGTGTGGTGAAAGCTGTTGCAGGGCTCTTCCAAGGCATAGCCAGCACTGCATGCACATACTTTGCACACACAAGAGGCTTTAGCAATAATACTTCTAGTAAATTGCATTTGTCCAGCTTCACTCTGTTTTTAATACTGGCAGGTTTTAAAATCCGTGAGAAAAGGTAGGTCTTTTTCTTTTAATTGGCTTATGCACAAGAAAGTGTGTGTGCATTGGAAGGGGTTAAGGCTCCTTTATCAAGTCACAATGCTTCCTGGCATGATAAAGCGAAGCCTTGTGCATTTGTCTGCAGTCACTCACTGCGCTTTCAAACACACAATCAGAACAGAGAGCACAGGAAAACACACAAGCAGTAGATTCAGCAATTTATTTCAAACAAATGCAGTTTTATTTTACAGAATGACCACATTCCCAAAAAGCAACCACATGCTATGCACATAATACAACCAACTTAGGTTAATTCAGCAGCTGTTAATGTGTCCTACCTTTATATGTTCAAATGTTTCAAGTCTGGTTGCCCCTGCTTTGAAACTTGTCCTTTTAAATTAACCAAATGCTAAATTTAGCACGATTACCACACTGATAGAAGAAAACTACATATTAAAATGGCAACTCCTTGTTGAACAGAAAAATGTATACAGTAGACTTCCGTTAATCCAACTCTGGTTAATCTTTCGGTTAATTCAACTCTGACCAAAGATCTTGGCCAGCTCCCATGCAGTTCTACGGCCCTAAACATTTGTTATTTTGATCCTAAAATTGGCATTCGCCAGATAATCCGAACTTGACCAAGCTACAGGCATGCACCTGACCCCAATAACGACCCCTTTTAGTGGCAACGCCTTTCTCGGCAGAGCTAAGGGGACAGTGAATGCATTAAACAAACGTCTATAAACGGCTATTTTTGACCCACCCTAGGAAGATTTTCAAGCCATAACGGTAGCTCACAATGTCCGATTATGGTATTGACCTGGTTCTAAAGGGCAAATTTTGTTTTCGAAGGAAATTGAGCCGGAAACTGCCTGCATTGTGCACTCAAGTGCGAAAATAAAACTGCATTTGCAGCATTCATACGCTTTACCGCATAACATGGCTGTATTGCAGCGAGGGAGACTTTAGAAAATCAGCTGACATTCTCAAAAATCAGGTATGCGTTAGGTTTCTACTTGTGTTTGAAGTTTTAAGTCATTTGCACTTCAGTTTTATAGTTTGGAAAAATAGAAAGTTGGCGCACGTTTGTTTCGGAGGCGTCTTAAAGTCAATTACATACTGCCATATGAATCAGCCGTGTTTTAGCATTTTTTTGCATGTTCAATTCGACCCGCCGCATAATTAGATCAATTTCGTTGGTGCCGTCAGGGTAGAATTAACGTAAGTTAACTGTAGAAAGCCCATGCTGATGCATCAGGAAAGTAACCTATGCTGCCTCACTGCATGTAGTCTTGCTTAGTCGGCGAAAAAGCATGGAAAATGTGGCTCACACAATGTCCACAAATGTTCTGTTGCAGATTCAGTCATCCATCTTATCCAGTCTTTACAGTGTAGCCATATCACCATTTGCTTAGCCTCCTATTTCCCAAAAAGTCATTGCAAAACAAAAAAAATTTGTCGCAGTTTCACCCGAAAGGCGAAGCACCAATTGCGATAGCAAATTAGTAGAGAGCTATACGGAGTAAGGATAGTAGTTTTATCAGCTGTATAAACTTGGACATGCAGCAGCACCAGCAACGCGCAGAACTGTTGTCGACGCCGTCGGCGTTTTGCCCGCGTTCGCACCGAACGCGTGCGGCATTTTTATATAAATACGCATTTGGTGCCGCAGCTAAACGTCGCCTCTCCTCCCTCCCTCCCGTCCCCTCACAGCCTTTCGCGCGACGGAAAAAGTTGCGTTTACTCTCTATATATGGAAAGGAGGAAAGAGACGCTTAATTCTGCAGCCCTTCAGGGAGCACGGCACAGAACGCGCGTTTGCTCTCCGACGTGCGTTCGCTCCCCGTGAAAGCGTGCGTCCCTCGCGCCCTTTCACTCGCACATACAGCGTCCTGAGCGCGGCGACGATTTCATCGCCGTTGACATCATACGGAACCTCACGGCGACGGCAGAAATCTGCTTTGGAGTGTCCATATAATTGCTATCGCAATAAAAAAGTGATCTGATTCACATGTTTTTTTGCCATCCAAGCAGTGTTTATTGTCGTTTATTATTGCTTTCTGTAACCTAACCTGCATGTTAACACTGAGCTATATGGCAAGCTTACTGAAAGCTAAAAAAGAATACTGGGCATTTACTTCTCTAAGTTATTTTTTTTAGACATTAAATGTTTGGTGCTTGATGGCGAGCCGCATTTGGGGAATGCTTGCAAAAACAGTAGCTCACATTGTCTTTCACTAGAATAGAGATATTAGCATCGCTGAGACAGCCACCGCCTAATTGCCTATGAGCAAGACGCTGTGGATCTGTTCATTGCAGATCCAGAAATAAAAACAGAGGGCAGGCAAAAATGAACTATTCTGTATCATGTACATTTGCTCTCAATTCGCATGCTTACTTTATGATGCCAGCTGCTAGAGTTTTAAAGAGAACTTCGCAGAGAAACTTCATCGAGTATCTTCGTGTGACCTGAACTTCCACGAACTCATCAGGAACCAGATAAAGAGCAGCAAGATTGGTCACAACTATAATTTAACAATAATACTAGAGTCATGCGACACGCCATATATCTTGCGTTGCATTACCACAAACATGGCTCCACATAATAGTTTTCTCTGAAAACATATTGAATGCAGGGAACTGCAGTACGTTTACCATTGTAGTGAAGTTGATCACAGAGAAAGGAATGACAAATTGTCCTCCAGCCTAGCCCCTCCCAAAATGGCAATTCTTTCTGACCAGGTCAATCTTATATGTATTTTTATTTTAATATAAATACTACAATGACTATGGATATTGTATCGGAGAGTAGATAAGAGTTGGTCAGCAATGTCAAATGCACACAACCTGTGACTTGCAAAACAAATGAAACTGGTCACTATTTAGTGACAGTTTTCTTTTGTGTGTAACAACTTGGCTCTTGACAAGTTTCTCATTCTATAAAGGTTTATATAGTGAAATATTTGGAGGCATATTTGAGGTATCACCTAACCCAAGGGACTTCCAGTGGCAGCCTGTCTGGATCTCGTGATTCCTGACAGCCACCAAAATACAGCACATCTGACTGCAGCTGTGGGAAAATGAGGGATAAGGGTTGATTGTGAGATTCATGGCAGTTCCCAAGTTTCTAACCTAGCACCTCCTCTATAAGAGGTCGAGACCATGCCACTAGACCACTGCTGTGCTGCAGTCGCGATAATATTACTCATTGTACAGCTGGGCTTGTTGGTAAAGATAGACAGAATGCCAACTCGTGTGTGTCTGCTCATCCGTGTTCTCATGCTGTGGCTCAGCCTTGAATGCATGCGTAGTTTCAACACTGGCTACTATATTTTGACTACTAATATATGTAGCGATCCACATCGCCAGTGGCCACGGCACAGGAAGGTAGAAGAGGACGACGAAGAAGAGAAGCCTGCTTAAGAATGACACAATAAACAGACGGAGTCACTAAGTCTACGTAGAAACTTTACATTGGCGCAGTCTAGGTCTGGAACCTGCAAATGAAGATCAAGTTCGACATCACGCGCCGTGAGGGGCGACCCGTCATGGTGGGTTTCCAACCGGATGGTGAGAGATACGTCGGGCTGCCGGAGGACACCACCGCTCCGAGTCTTCTGGAGACGATTTCCCATGTAGCCGGAGCCTCTGTAGATGACCTCGTCACTCAAGGTAGTGTGGCTGTCAGCATGAATCTTGATGATTTGGATGCTTGTTTAGGAAGAGCCCCACCTTTCAGTGCCTTTCAGATGAATCCTGTAGAGCTCTGGAATAGTGCTATTGTCTACAGGCAGAGAGGCACTAATATCAAAGAGTACGTTTTTGAAAAGTGGCGTTGCTTCCGTACCTGCTGAA